>NC_136510.1:70047231-70147231 GCF_053919585.1 Euprymna scolopes
AAAATGCAATAATGCACAGAAGAAATGATGAGTTAGAGTCAAAGAAAAAGATTATGAGACAAAAGCGGTGGAGAAAGATGGGCTTGAGCAAAAGTGACGGGGAGCAAAAGAAATGATGGAGCAAACAAGATTATTGGGCAAAAATGATGAAGGAACAAAACAGATAGAGAAAACAAATGAAAATAAGAGAAATGGTGGAGCAAAAAACGCCTGTAAAAGAAATGGTGGAGCAGAAAATGTCTGTAAAAGAAATGGTGGAGCAAAAAATGTCTGTAAAAGAAATGGTGGAGCAAAAAATGTCTGTAAAAGAAATGGTGGAGCAAAAAATGTCTGTAAAAGAAATGGTGGAGCAAAAAATGTCTGTAAAAGAAATGGTGGAGAAAAAAAATGTCTGTAAAAGAAATGGTGGAGAAAAAAAATGTCTGTAAAAGAAATGGTGGAGAAAAAAAATGTCTGTAAAAGAAATGATGGGCTGCAGCACAAGAAATTAGGAGCAAAAGAGATGATGTGGCAAAAGATATTATGGACTGAAGCAAGAGAGATGAGCAAAAGAAATGATGAGGTAAAATGGATGATGGAAGCAAAAAAGATGATGGGTCTAGGCAGGAGAAATAAAAATGCATGGAATGAAAAGAAAAAACGATTTAAAAACATCTAATTAAGCTCAAACTAAGTGAAATAAAATAGTAACCAATGGAATAAAAGAGAAAATACAAATAATCTAATTCAACAAAAACAGCACACTCACCAGAAGCAAAAAGATGTTTTTATTTTCTCTATTACAGAGAACAATTAACAAAAGCTCGTGATTAAAAAAAACCTAGAAATTTGACATCCTCATAAAGTTTTCTGCATCCATTACCTATCAACATCCACATAAAAAAATCAAACTAAATCTAGAAACTTCTAAGAACCCTAGAACTACTTTATTAAAACAATACACTGTTTGAAAAATAGCAATTTATTTTAAGAAGAAAAAAAAACAAGCAGGATTAGGACGAATAGTAAATGGCTGCGAAAGAAGTTGTATCAATGCTTCAAATAAAAACCACATGGAATAACAAAACTTATTAAAAGAAAATAGGGTAACTTTATAAATACAAAGAAAAAACAGTGCAGATCATTGAGACATTCTGTCACCCAGTGTACCATAAAATAACCAGTACGTCTTTTTGTTAATGACTAGCAAGGATACCCAGCGTGGCCCAGCAGCAATAATTTTTAACTTTAAAGTTAGCATCAATTTTATTTCATCATCTGTCTTACTTTTGTTTGTTGAAGAAGTTTTATGTAATTTCTAGCTTTAGTCTTTTTATATAATAAATCTATATGAAGAAGCAGCAACTAGTGTGTGTGTGTGTGAGAGAGAGAGAGTTTAAAAAATGTCGAAACAAAAAGAGATTAAAAAAACAAAATAACTTGACTACATCCGGACTGATACAATTACTAAGTTATTTGGTGACATAAAAACCAGTCAGTCAAAACTATTCCAATTTTCATCAAAATCCATTATATGATTCTAAAAAATGTCTAAAATAGAAACTTAAGGGGTCTTAAGAAGAAATTGAAGTTAAGGGAATTTTGCTTAATTGATGTCTAATGACATAATGGATCAAATTTAATGCAAATCTGAAATATATTATAAATTTCAAATTGAAGGTTGTATCCATATTTTGTCCCTTAAAAAACATTTCAAGTACTTCAAAGAAATTGAAATGTTGAGGAATTTTTATTAACTGATGTTTTATACCAATTATTAAAATTTCACATAAATCGGAAATATCTGAATTTTCATAAACTTCTACTTCCATTGTTTACCCGTTAACACTGAGAAAATAAAACATCTGTTTTGTTAAAAATGCAAAAATAAAAAAAAATCGTAATACTTAAATTTTTATACTTTAATTCAAGCTAGAATTCTTTTTAAATGTGATACTTACTGTGACCTTTTCTTGTATTTTATTATCAGCCACCATAAATGGGAACATTTCCCTGTAACTTTATTATCATCCAATATAAATCGTGATATTTTCTGTGACTTTATTATCAGCCACCATAAATTGTAACCTTTGTACTGTGATTTTATTGTCAGCTACCATAAATTAGTTGTGACCACTTTCTTTTAAGCCGTAATGAATTGTGATTTTTCCCTGTGACTTTATCATCAGCCACTATGGATTAATTGTGACTTTATTATCAGCAATCAGGAGGCGTCATTTTACTGCAACTTTATTATCAACTACTATAAATTTTGACTTTATTATCACCCACTATAATGTGACTTTATTATCAGCAACCAGAAATTAATAGTGACATTTTCTGGTAATGTTGTCAACCAATATAAATTCATTGTGTCTTTTTTGCACTAACTTAATTATCAGTTACTATAAATTGTGGCTTTTGCTTGTGAATGTTATAGGCTATTATATATTGCGATTTTTTATAACTTAATTATTATTATTTGCGATTTTTTTCCTATGACATTATTATTATTATTTATATATTGTGATTTTTTTCCTATGACTATTATTATTTATAAATTGCGATTTTTCCTTATGATTTTATTATTATTTATATATTACGATTTTTTTTCCTATAACTTTATTATTATTATTTATATATTGCGATTATTTTCCTATGACTTTATTATTATTTCTATATTGCGGTTTTTCCCAAGACTTTATTATTATTATTTATATATTGCGATTTTTTTCCTATAACTTTATTATTATTATTATTATTATTTATATATTGCGATTTTTTTCCTATAACTTTATTATTATTATTATTATTATTTATATATTGCGATTTTTTTCCTATGACTTTATTATTATTATTATTATTATTATTATTTATATATTGCGATTTTTTTCCTATGACTTTATTATTATTATTATTATTATTATTATTATTTATATATTGCGATTTTTTTCCTATGACTTTATTATTATTATTATTATTATTATTATTATTATTATTTATATATTGCGATTTTTTTCCTATGACTTTATTACTATTATTTATAGATTACGATTTTTTTCATATAACTTTATTATTATTATTTATATGTTGCGATTATTTTTTCTATGCCGTTATTATTAGCAACTATGTACTGTGACTTTTTCCTGCGATTTTATTATTCACCAGTTAATAAACCTAAGACAATTACAATGTATCATCCTATGAGCATATCTGGATGGCTTTGTCTCATCAACAATAACCTGAAAAGTCAATTATGTGATCAAATAAATTAATAAAAAAAAATAAAATGGTTGTTATTTCTATTAAAAATTCATAATGACTACATAGTCACATGCTCTTTTGCTTACATAGAATAGATTCTGTGACATTTTGGTTTGAAGTTTTGAAAAAATTTTAATGAATACACAATCCTCAAGTTGCATGCTTCCTTCATTCAGAATTATCTAAACATGTTTCGTAAAACGACAAGGACAGGTTAATAGTTTTGAAAAAAATTTTAATGAACACACAATCCTCAAGTTGCATGCTTCCTTCATTCAGAATTATCTAAACATGTTTCGTAAAACGACAAGGACAGGTCAATAGTTTTGAAAAAATTTTAATGAACACACAATCCTCAAGTTGCATGCTTCCTTCATTCAGAATTATCTAAACATGTTTCGTAAAACGACAAGGACAGGTCAATAGTTTTGAAATATTTGTGAAGGATTTTGATGTCATACTTCCATGATACAATGAAGAGTTATATTTATGTAAAGTTTGTAACGTTTCATGGCATTTCTAAGTGCAATGTAATTTTGTTTTAACAAACCATAATCGTTAGAATTCAAAATGTGTGGTGCATTTATGAAACTGAAAGAGCATAGAGTCGTTTTTATTTTTGCATTAATTCGGAAGTGACTGAACACTCTGCTCGATAAACACATCGCACATTTTACCTTTTAACGACTATGTTTTTTTGTTGTTTTTTTTTTGGTTTTTTTTTTTTGGCAAAAATTAACAAAAACATCATTTCCAATAAGAACCATTGTCAAAATGCACCTGGAGAAAGCTGGACGTTACATCAGTCGAAACGTTGTGAGCATAACACTCAAGATGAGAACAGTAGTCTAAATAATTCCAATAATACACAAACAATATGCCTTCAAATGTTTTCCCTAAAATTAAACTAAATTTCCTGGACATTTGTGTTTGATTTCATGTGTAGGCACACGTCCTCGTAAATTAACCAGCACAGAGCTTCATTTATTTTAAGTCTGGCACTAAACACGTGACTTTGCTAAAATGAATAAAATAGTCAACTTTATTACATTAAAGGCAGTTTGTTTCAGCTCCATGTAACTATGTTGTAGTGTTCACGAAACCAAAGTCCATTGTGAGTTTTGTTACTTAAAAAAAAAAAAAAAAAAAAAAAAATGGTCCATGTATTTTCTACTGACATTGAGATTTCCTATGACTATCTTTATCTCTTGTGCTCCTCCCATTAAGTAGACAGGTTTACTATCACCGTCATCATCGGTTTAATATCCATTTTACATGCCAACATGTGTTGGGTGGCTTTTAGAAATTTATTTTAAAAACTAATCTTTGGCCAGATATTTATTTAAGGCTTAAACAGCTTTGTAAGTATGGGAGCTCGTTCTGGTTGTAGCTTATTCAACTCTATAATTGGAATGTCGTCATGGTCAGTTGCCATTCCTCAATTGAGGCAAAATTCCCATACCCTTCCTGACACCAACACAATGAAGTGATGGGGATCAGTATTTTTTATGAAGATACCATCTCTAGGTGATATATATATATACAGGGCTTTACATTGTGAGTGAAACAGTCGCATTTGCGAGTGATTTTTCCAAGTGGCCACAAGAAATAATGAAACACTTATCTTTTAGCGATTGAATTTTTTTAACGACAATCTTCCAAAGCTTATTGCTGAATGAAAATTGCTTTTTCAATCATTTTTTTTTTTAAATAAAACGAGTAAGATCAAATTATTCAAACAATAAAAGTTTTAATAAAACAATATACTCTTTTTTAAGGAAGACTCTTAAAAAAAAAAAGAACTCTGAAGAAATTTGAATATTTATACTTTCAAGTCTCAGACTAAAATTCGGTGCATATTTAGAATTACACTTATGAAAAAAAAAAAACGTACAGTAAAATCTTTATGATGCACTTCCTCCTTACAGAACCAAAATATCATATTCTAAAAACCATGTGGGTTTTGCAAGTAACTTTTCCATTTGGCTAGTAGACGAAAATATTTAGTTGTGAAAGGTCAACTAAATATAAATTTGTCTGTAGAGCCCTGATATATATATATATATATATATATATATATATATATATATATATATATTCAGTTTAATGTCTATTTTACATGCTGACGTTGGACTGCTTTAGAAATTGACTTCCAAACTAATTCATCTTTAACTATGATTTTATTTATCCATCTTTCTTCCAAATTCATACTTTTTTTCCCCATGTTTTATTTGACCTTCTCCAACCAACTGACCCTACAGCCTTGACTGTTTTACATCTATCATTCTCATCCATTCTTTCAATGTGACATAACCAACAAAGTCTCCTCTTTTGCATACATCGCTCTATACTGTTCAGATTTAAAGCATGTCTTTAAGACTCACATTGCACATTCATTATATCAATATCATATCATTTCTCTTCATACAACAAAAATATTTTTTCCTGCTATAGAACCATTACTTTTGAAGTTTTCTCTTTTAACTAGATTAATTAGAGAAATAAGTTTAGAATAGGAACAAGACGTTAGTGAAGAAACAACAGCATTTAAAGCAAGCTAATATATGTAGAACTTGACAGACCACTAATTAGAATCTGGTGTTATCAGCTCAGGTTGTTTGAAGATATTGGTTTCCTGACTTAACATGCGTTAAACATTGATGTCATTAGTATTTTTCCTTTCTCTTTGCAAAACTCAATCATGTTCTGCAAAGTCTAAAACAAAAACAACAAATTTTGTCTATAAAACAACCGAACTAAACATTATGAAGCCATAAAAAAAACTTGAACCACAAAACTTTTATCAAAATGACCAGATCCGGCAATAAATAACCTGAAAAAATTTGATATACTATAAAACAAAACTATGAAACCAAACACCATAAATAAATATTTGAAGATATAAAGAACTTGAAGCATCAAAACTTTTTCCAAAATTAATGGATTTGCTAATAATATGAAAAGGGTTGATATGCCGTAAGAACAAAGCAACCAAGCCAAATTAATTAAAAGGTTGATTGTATGGAGATGACGGCATATTTTCTGGCAATTAAACCCATAAAATACTCTTATTAAATGAAACAAGTACACTTCTCCATATATCACTATCTGTGCATAATATCACTCTCCCTTCCTATTTATTCATCCATTTCCTTTTAGGCATTTGTCCCCCTAGATGTGCATTCGTCTCCCTCCATCTAAATAAATTGTGGTCTCCATGAGACGCAGAAAAAGATGTACTCTAGTCACTTTCGCCTCAAGAGAAAAAAAGCAATATTTTCTGCCCGTGTTTCTGCTCTGTGGAACAGTTTACTAGAGGAGGTAGCTAGGATGCCTATTCTATACAGGTTTAAACAAACATTGGACAAATATTTAGACCGTACATAGATGTATACATATATCATACACGGCTTCTTGCGCTTTGCTATTTTTTGCTAATAAATTTGATTTGATCTGTATATGCAACTGTCTATCGCGCCATCTGTTTCCATCTCGCTCTAGCCATCCATCTTTCTCCATCTCTTTCAGCATCTCCTCAGTAGAAAAGCTAAAACTATGCAGACTAAATTAAGATACCAGAAATACTGACCGAAACGAACCATGAAGACAAGAAAGACAATTTAGGCTCTATACTACATTAAATATGTGGGTCAGATGTAAACAGGCATTTATATGAAGGAAGGGGGGGGGGTAAAAAACAGTCTTTGCTTGACCAGGGGCGAAGATTAATCTTCATACTGAAAACTGTTGTAACTATGACTACCATTGCAAAATGTGAATCTTTCACTCTATAATAAAGACCAATGTGTATTATCCACCACGCCACACAGAAGTTATAGAGTAAAAAAAAAAAAAATCTTTAAAAATGTTATTTAGATTATTCGAACTACTGTTCTCATCTCCGGTGTTATTTTAACAACGTTTCAGCTGATGTAATCTAGAATATTCAGGTGTATCTTGTCAAACCCAAGAAATTTTCAAGTTTGATAAAAAGATTCCAGACTTCGACAAGATACAACTGAAGAAGGTCGGGGGTTACATCGGCTGAAATGTTGTGAAAATCACACTCAAGATGAGAACAGTAGGCTGAATAATTCAAAGAATACGAATTATCAATCTTCATCTAAAAAAAAATTGAGAATCATAAAAACGAGCCTTTTTTTCTAATCCCCCACTTCATCGATGAAACCATTTCAAGTGGTGAGGGGAAGCGAGAAAGTCAAAAAAAAACCTTGCTGCCTGAAATTAATTCTAAAATATGTGCTTCATTCCACATAAAAGTGCATATTTTTTTCCTTTGGCTGAAATAATGTCTATATGGAAAATTAAATTAATCATAATTTTACAATTCACTATGAAGATTAATATGAACACTAGACTTTTTTTCTGTCATTTTTGGTGCAAAGTTTTCACTAGTTAAAGTCCTTCCTTAAAAATAAGCTACTATACAGCAGGATGTGCTTATATATACTAATGAGTCACTCCTTATCAAGGCCAAAAGATAAGGTTTTATGAGATTGCAATTTGGATGATAAACAATACTATGGGAGGATTGAAATTAACTATTTTAAAGGGTTTTTAGGGGCCATGATATGGGCAAAGCTTGCAATTTCAAAATTCAAATATTTCAGATTTACATTAAATTTAATTTAAAATTATTAAAAACACTTCATGGTTATTTGGATTTTAATACAACAAATTGTTATGTTTTGCAATATTGTTTTATTCCCTGGAGAAATATTTAGTATTTGTGTTCAAATGTTCCTTTATTTAGAGCAACCAACTTGATTCTCAATAAGCTGTGATGTATTTCTAAATGGCAAGTTCAAAAGTAGAAGTATTTTCATTCTATTTCTTTCTTGATGTTTACATTAAATAAATGTGAACATCAAAATTGACAAAATCTTTATATGAATAAATGAGAAAGTTTTTGTTTCATGTTTAAAACAAAGTTATTGAAATGCTTACTATCTATATATTAATCTGATAGCGTGTGTGTTATTTTCTGTGTCACGCTTACATCCGGGTTGTTTAATTGTTATATACTTCCATTTCTTGTAATAAATAATTTTATCACGAATTCTTCATAAGTTTTAGTTTCGATTATAGTTGATGGTATTCAAGTCATTTAATTTTTTTATAAATAATTTTACTAAGAATTCTTCATAAGTTTTGGTTTCAGTTTCGATTATAGCTGATGGCACTTAAGTCATCTATTTTTTTTATAAATAATTTTACCAAGAATTCCTCATAAGTTTTGGTCTCGGTTTCGATTATAGCTAATAGCACTCCAAAAATCTATTTTTTATAAATAATCTTATCAAGAATTCTTCATAAGTTTTGGTTTTCGTTTCGATTATAGCTGAAGGAACTAAAGTTATATCTTATATACATATATTTTTTCATAAGTTTTTATTTCGGTTTCGATTCAAGCTAATGCACCCAAGTCATATGAATATATGTTTTTATTTTTGAAATCGCAACTTTATAATATAAAAAAATAGATAGGACATCAACTCTATAATAATATATACGAAATCTGCAAGAATTAAAATATCATATTTAAGTGTACTTTACGACTAAGCTATGCCAGGCATCTCTGCTATCTTAGATAAATACTTTTTGAAGTTTTAAAATAAATGAGCTACAATAATATCAGAGCATCTTCATTTACGCTGAACATCTACAGAATGCCAACATCAATATATTACATATGAATGCGTCCCCTGTGGAATTTCCACAGGTACAGTTAGCTTTAAATTAATGTTTCAAGTGTTTCAAATAGCAGTTGAAATTTACAAAGCGATAGCAAGCCGGCAAAGCCAGCTAGTATGATGTATTTCAAACAGAAACATAAATAAATAACTAAATATAATATAAATATAAATAATATAAGTAAAATAAATATAAATAAAATGGAAAGTAAATGTTTTGGTTCTTGTAAGATTTAGAAATTCACTTCACTGAATGGTAGGCATTTATGCCTAAATATGGAAATGTTTGGATAGCAGAATTTTACCAGACAGAATTCGAATGACTGCTTCAAAAATAATTCCTGGGATTGGGAGATATTATTTTAGCCCACCTCCTAATAAAATAATCTGATTGAGAACTGAAAATCTCACCAAAAAGGGACGGGTTGACAGACGATATGACCAAATTCAAAGTCTGGAATTCATTGGTTATCTTACTAAATATAAAATGTGTTTAAAGGGTGGGGTCGACTTGTTTATACAAAATCCAAGTAAATGAAAATCGCAATATTATCAAGTTCAAAAGACAATATCACCAGAATAGAAGAGTATTACAATATTATTACATTATTACGATAAAAAGCTAAAGGAGACTGATGCACTTATTAAAAAAAATTAAGGAATGACAAAACTGATGCTATAAAATGTTGAAGAACATCATTTGTTTTATTCACAAAAATATTCTTATCTTGAATGTTATTTCCACAACGTTTCGGTCGATGTACTCTCCAACATTCTACAAATGCATCATTTTGAACTAGAAAATTGATACGGATTTTTGAACTGAAGTTTTTATTTAATCTACAGGAGTAGGTTGTTCCTGTTCCATCAGCCACGGACCCGTAGCATAATGGATAAAAGCATTGAGTTTACAAACATTTTAAGTGGCCTTTTTTTGTGAATACCAGTTGTTCGATGATTACAACAGGTGATACTAACTAAAAATAAAATAAAAATCACCTAATACTTTTATGTGGTCATGGCTGACAGAACGAGAACAATCTACTCTCATGGATTAAATAAAAGACTCAGTTTTAAATTCTGTATAGATTCCAAGAATTTGACAGAGATTCCAGAGTTCGAAAAAAAGCACTTGAAGAAGGTTGGAGGGGGGGGGTTATCAGCCAAAATGCACAAACATTGAAGATGAGAATAGTAATTTGAATCCAAATTAGCAATCCTCAAAGAATCAAAACTGCTAGTGATACTTATAGAATATTGATTAATATTTTTGATTTTGACACAAAAACATGAGAAAAATTGAAAAAAAATAAAAGGTATAATCA
The DNA here is from genome assembly GCF_053919585.1 of Euprymna scolopes. Lineage (NCBI taxonomy): Eukaryota > Metazoa > Mollusca > Cephalopoda > Sepiida > Sepiolidae > Euprymna > Euprymna scolopes. The sequence continues at coordinate 70,057,514 of NC_136510.1, forward strand.
AACAAAGCAATTATTTTATTATGTTTAACAATATTTGCTTATATATATAATTATTTTTTTACTATAATAATTAAATACCTACAGACACTAGTGTTTCATCCTTTTGGGAATCTTCAGTGCAGGGTGTCACGATTAACACCAGTTGACAGATTCAAACACGGCAACATGAACCATCTCTGGCTCGATTAGCAAAGATTGTAACGTTGAATTTAAACATTTTATTTTTAAATGTTCTTTACATCAGTCACAGTGATCTAATCGTTATACGATGATCATAATATAAGTGAAAATGTGCATATGTGTGTGAGGACATTTCTCAACCTATATACTTCACGAATTTTTGATCTACAGACTTAAAATTTGGTATAAAGGGTATTCAGACATGTGGAAAACTTTTTAATCGGTTTTCATCTGGAAAAAAAGCTGCTAAGGAGTCAAAATTGAAAAATTTATACATGGGGGGGGGCATCTGTTTCACAAATGTGCATGCGTTAATCGTCCAAATGACAATACTTATGTTAAAATAAGTAGTTTCGAAAACTCTTTTTAAAGATCATGTCAAGCTGGCCTAATGGTTATCGTACTTGAGTCAAGGTCTTTAGATTTTGGTTTCGATCTCAGCTGGAGTATTTTTGTTTTTACTTACAAGAAGTGAACAGCTTAGAAAAAAACAATACTTGTATGCACATGTCTCAGTTTCTATATGAATCAAAATATAATATTGATGCATATTTTACGATCAAGCAACGCCAGGTGGCCTGCTAGTGTGTGTGTGTGTGTGTGTGTGTGTGTGTGTGTGTGTGTGTGTGTGTGTAATACAATTCATTAATGTCATTAATTACTTTTTAGATATAGGAATTTCAAAATTAATAAAAATTATCTACTAGCTATGGCGATTATCATAAGGGAGTCATATTTGATTTTTACTGTAGTATAATAACAAAAGCAAGACCTTCACCGATTTTAATTAAATCTTTCATCATATTATAGACCGGAGCAAAGTTGGGTTCATTTTCTAAATGGAATGCTTGAATTTCAATAGACTTTTTCTTGTCTCCGCCCACATCCAGATTAAAACTAACCCAGGAATTCCAACTGACAGATGACAGCAATACAACTATTTTTATTATCATGCAAATTTGAATATACAGCTAATGCGTAAAAGAAAAACAAACGCTGGCATAAATTTTTGTAATGAATTTTATCTATCAAGGAGGTTATGATTTACCGAGATTTTTTTGTTTGTTTGTTTTTTTTTTGTTGTTTTCTTCCATTTGTGTATTGATGACTTCTATGACAATATTGAGGCTATGACAATATTGGAGAATCTTTGCGACGAGGATTAAGAATTGAATTTAGATTATTTGGATTACTGTTCTCATTTTGGGTAATATAAGTAATAATCAGTTCTGAGAGACAGTTTTCTGAAGGGCGAGGGTTCAATCCTCAGTGCAGGCAATACTACAATTGTGAATTACTTAAGACTTCTACTTGATCATAGCTGATGGCATGAGAACGAGAAACCACCATTAATTAAATAAAAGGCTATGTTTGAAATTCCGTACAGATTCCCAAGTTCGACAGAAAGATTACCGAGTTCGACAACATACACCTGAAGAAGGTCGGAGATTACGTCAACTGAAATGTTTGGAGAAAAACACTCAAGATAAGAACAGTAATCCAAATAACCAAATAATACATATTTTAGAATAATTTTTTATTCCTACAAACATTTGATGATCCAGACCTTACCATAGCTGTAACATGTATGCACATATGTAGCCAAAATGTTTATATGAATAAATTATAGCTCTACTTGTTATTGAGCACTATTTGCAATGAACTAATCTTATGGTATCCATTCGATGCACAATTAGAGATTAATAGAGATTAGCATTTAATGCAAAAAATGAGCATAAATTTAATCATATCCAATTATTAATTATAATTATAAAAACATCCATTCCAAGTCAACGAGCTATAACTTTAACGGGTTAAAAGTAATTCTCAAAATGACAAATAACACCTTTTTTTTAAGAAAGAGGCAACAGGGAAAGATTCCAATGAAAGAAAAAAAAAACAGGACAGATATGTAGAGAGATGAGAAGAAAACAAATGGACATAATGATGTGATCAGAGAGGCCAAATAGGCACCCTACAGTATAATTGGGGTTATGCGGTTCGTTTCATCAGATGCCAACGAAAGGTACAAGAAAAACATTATCTTAAGAAGCAAAACATCTAAGGAATTAAAAGATTTTCAGATGTAAAACAGAAGCAAAAAAGCCAAAGTCAAACTAAAAATAACAGAGATTATCTGAAATTGATCGGAATAAAAAATATTTTTATTCAGCCTAAAAAGAAAGGAATTTTGGAAATTTCAAGCATTCAAATTTCTCTTAGGAAGGAATAAATTCAAAATATGTGTGATGAAAATAGAAAATTGGTCTACAGAGATCTTTCGTGGAGGGAGGTATCATTTAGTTGTTGATTTAAATATAAGTTAATTGGATAAATATTCAACAGATTGGAACGATTAACTGGGAAAAAAAATTGCGTTTCATCTGTATGTTTTTTTTAAATATTGGATTTATAAATGGGTGGATGGGTTAATTGCGAGTGTGTATATGTGTGCGAGTGTGTATATGTGTGTGTGAGTATGTGCGAGTGTGTACATGTGTGCAGGTAAATGAAAATATACGTTTGTGCATATATCTTTTCTATTCTAGTCCAAACTATTTTAGGTAAGGTTTGATGATTGTTAACATTTAACATCAGAGCATATACCAATAAAGACCATTACGATAAATTTTAGTGGCCAAGTTTTTAATTATTTATTGGATACGGTTAGTCAAGATGCATAAAAAACTTGCATTTTAGATTAGACTAGCCTGGGTGCCCGGAGTTGCCCGGATGTTTGGAGGTGTGTGTTGGACAAAAAAAAAAAAGAAAAGATAAAGCGTGGTAGTAGACAGGCTGGCAGGCAGGCTCGAACCCATACCACGAAGGACGAAAAGAATGTGGAAAAAAAGTGACGTCATTGCTGTTACATCCACCGCAAAACCGGAAGTGGCGAAAGTTTAAATTAAGGCTAGTCAATCGAAAAGAGGGGATAACTTTCGAAAATATCGGCGAAAAAAAGAGACCCCTCCATGTAGCAAAGTGCCCAGTTGAGGGTGAAGAAATTGATGTTTTTAGCCAATTTTTCGATGTTTGTTGTCCGAAGGGTCGAGCTTCAAAACAATATCGATCTCGTGAAAATCCGCGGCCTCTGTTGAAAGTTTTAGGCAGACATACATACATACATACATTTAAACAGACAGGTGAGATTTATATCATAGACGGCTTATATTATTTCTCTTAACGGGCACGGCCGAGGAAGAGAGAGAGGTGAGGGAGATAAGAAAGAGAAGATAAGAGAGTGGAAAAGAGAAGAGAGAGAGAGAGCTCAATGGAATTGTGAAGCTCATCAGAAGAAAACTGTTTACTGACATCTCTTTTCGAATTAATCAAAACTATAATCCCCGAAACTCGTGATGTCATTTCCGCTATGAACAAACACCAATTTTCCATGATGATAAGACCTTTAAAACATTAACATTTTCTCCAATTAATGGCATCATTGTCTAGGCTGTTACATATTTGAAGGTAGTCATGTTATCGGGACATCATATAAATCGAATAAAGCTTTTATTCCACATAAAGATTGTTTTCCAGTTCAACTGTTGCACACGTCCACGGCCACCGGTACCCACGACACGTCCCCTCTTTTTCTGCCAATATATCACGCACGTAGGCACCACAAATACTTGTGGATTTGAACGCATATCCACACTGACCTAGAAACCACGTTCCCAACCATTGTTTTTTTATGAAAAGAATTGCACCTGTTATTAATAGAATCAGGTCTATAAACAAGTTACAAACAGCTAGATCGGTCTGTTTATCGAAAATAAAAACTTGCCACAAATCCATATTTACTAACGCTTTTCGAAGTGTCAAGGTCCGCAATATCATGATGAATGTGGAGTTCTTTTTGTTTTTTAAGTGTGTCGCGCTTCCCACAAGTCTGAATGAAATTCTCACGTTAATACTTCGATAGCAATAAATAAAATAAATAAAATAAACATAACGTTTAGAATGTTATATTGGCGATCTAGCGTATTTACTGGTCCAAGCGACTTCCGGTTTTGAAAATCGTCGGAAATAAACGCAATCTGAAGACCCCGCAATATTACGTTCCTTTAACTGAATATAAGATTTGTGTTTATTATAAACTTGGATTATATTTGGAAAAAAAAATGCACTTTTCGTACGTTTGTTATCAGTATTAACAATGTTTTTTAAACAGTGGACTTCTTAAATATTTTCACACATGCGCACGACCGGCGCCTAACACTGTATCTGACTTTAAATTTTCAACCTCAAAATCCATCTGCGGACGTGCTAAGCATTAACACCATAGCACGAAAGAGAAAAAAAAAATACACTTCTTGAAGAATAATTTTTTACGATTCGAATTTGAAAGAATTTTAATGAACAATTATATTTATTGATAAAAAATCTTGCACTTGTCTGGTCTTAAGAAAAACAACTTTAAATTTAAATTACCATATAAACAGTGCCTTTTAAAGTAGTGAATTTCCTAAATATTTTCACGCTTATGGTATTTTATTTATTATATGTGAAAATTTCAATTTTTTTCAACAATGTAAAGTAAACATTCATTTCCTTTTCCATTTCATTTATTTTGATTTATTATATTTTAGAAGAAAAAATTTTTTTTCAGTATTAATTATATCTGTAAAAAGTTCTGTAAATAAACAAATATATTTAACACACACGCACACACAGACACACACACATAAACATATTTGTTTAAATAAAACATATGTAAATAAACATGTATTTATTTTTAATCAGTTTCGGGACATTTTCATATTTTGATCAACATTTTTGTCAAGGTCTTCAGATTAAGATCGTTCACTTCCGACCAGTTTCAAAGACTTGAGTGGTTGGTAAATATTGTAGATCGCCGTTTTGTTTGATGATGGCTACGCACATAAACTTTCCGCTAATCAAATAAAAATGAAATGAAATAAACATGTATGAAGCAATCAAATTTACTCTCACGCAAAACCGTGATTTGTCTCGGCAGAAGATTAAAGACTTGTCCAGACTAATGACACGCACTTTTAGCTTCAATTATTTTCACAAAGCACCAGAGTCTAGGCTATTGCTGAGGCGGCTTTCTTCGCTGGATGAGGTATGGTCCTGCACAGTCCTAGGGAGAGGGTCCACTCTCCCAGGCTTTGCCTTCTCACCCTTTGAGAAGGGGTTAGTTTGTTGCTAATCGTCTGAGGTGATCCTACAGGAGAATGTTGACAGGGCTACCCAGGCATATTTTTGCTGGCCAGAGTGCCGACTTTCCTGACCTTGTGTCGCATTTTCCCGCCGTGGGAGGGAGGTAAACATTTTCTCACATACTAATATATAAGGTAAGGTGAACTTAAAACTATTTTACCAGCATAAAAGTTATTTCTCTCTCTCTCTCTCTCTCTCTCTCTCTCTCTCTCTCTCTCTCTCTCTCTCTCTCTCATACACACACACACACACACACACACACGAAGAAATCCGATAAATTTTAAAATAATATTTTGTACAGTTTAAGACGATACCTAATGTAATTATAAACTTATCGAAAGTGTTCATCTACTGTAACACAATAAACATTATGTTTTTATTCTTCAATGATTAAGCACTCTACAGGATTTCTTTCTACCGAAACAATACTCTTTTGGCCTAGAGTATTTACACTTGCATTTTTATTATTATTGGCTCACAAGGAGCTTCCACACAGGTCATCAAACCACTCTCCTTAATAACAACCTGTGGTGTTCCCTGGAAACTGAGTGACAACAAGTCTCCCCATATTTCCAGTAGTCTCCATTTTTTTCGATAACATTTTCAAATGAATTTACGTTACCGCAACAGTCACTTACCATTGGTTTCTCGCTGGCAGTGGCCATTGGTCTCCACTGGAATTTCAGTGGCAATAAGCCTCCCCAAGCTCCCAGTTCTCTTTGTACTTATCCAGCGGAGGTCTGGTCAGCACTCTCTCTCTTCGGTTTTTCCATCCTCCTTGACTCTTCTCGACTATTTGACCACTCTTTGGGGGGGGGGCAATGGGAAAGGATGGGGGAGGGGATGGGGAGGATGGGGAAAGAGATAGAGAACTTATAGATATGCAGCTTCAATGTTCTTGGTTCCATGTAACGCTTCTTTATGTTTTGCCATGTTAAGTCCAATTTACGTGTTTAAGGGAAAGTATGGTGATAGATTCCCCTCTCACTAACTGCAAATAATTAGAATCGTCGAATCTATTTATGCTATATTAAAAATCAACTTAGTAGATATAATGAATACATGCATGGATGAGAAAATCTATAAAAGTGAAAATGTCTGTCTGTGTGCATTTCCCTACCATATAACTGTCAATTTTCGGTGTAGAGACTCGAGATTTGACATAAGTGGTATAGCGATTTGGGAAAATCTTTTAAATCCGTTTTCAGCCAGTAATTTGACTGTCAAGGGGTCAAAGTTCAACGATTTGACCTTTGAATATTATACCAAACTCCTCCGCCAATTTTGGGTTTAAACACTTGAAATTTTAAATGTAGGTTACTTGGACATGGATCAATTTTATAATTTGATTTGAGCCCAAAACAATAAATGTTAAGGAGTTAAAATTGGGATCAAAGTTTTAAAAAAATTGACCTCTGCGGTCTCTACCAAATTACTCAGCCAATTTCTGATCTAAATATTTGAAATTTTACATAAAAGGTAGTCAGAGATTAAGGGGGTCAAAATTGGGATTAAAATATTATTGTTGTCTACTCCCCTTGATATTATTGAGCTTTTCTTATCTTGATAAGTTTTGCATTGTTAAAGATTTACTCTTTGATAACATAATTATATTATTTTAACGGTGCCAGAAATTTTGGGAGTTCTTTATTTGGAGAAGTCCGTATTTTAGGGAATCTTCCGTTTTGGGGGGTTTCTTTAAGGGGTTTGATTTGGGCGAAGTACTGTTGGAATGAGCTGGTTTCAGAGAAATATTTTCAGTGAAAATAATTAAATGTGAGAAAACGAAAGACATGGTCTACAATAAACAAAAACAAAATAAGGAGTTCACAAAATACAATAAACAAAAACAAAATAAGGTCATTCACAAAATAGATATATGTATGTTCGAAATGGAAGTTTACAGCAGTAGGAAAAACATAGATTATTCGTGAATATTTAAAATTCCTTGTAAAACAATGGTGGGACTCATTAGTTGAGATATCGTAGAAGTCAGGGTCCATAGTTACACGCGTCAGAAAATTGTAATCAAAACTTTTCCGCTCAATTATATAAATTATATTTCATTAAAAGTTGTTAATAAGAGTCAATGTTCATTGTTTTTCATATTAGAAAGTTCAGTGAGAAAAGTTAAAGTTAGCAGACGACAATGAAGGGATCAAAGTAGTCTGTGTGCATGTCGTACTTTGTGAGTGTGATCTGAAACATGGCAGGCTCAAGGCCTAACGAAAGGGTGCTGCATGACGCCAGTCCAGAGGCTCCGGCTCAACTGGTTTATTGAAGAAAAATCTATTTTAAGGATCAAGATGGCTTCCAGGAAGACCATTTAAATAAAATTCTCTGATTAGTCCAAAATATAATTATTTTTCTGCACATACACAAGCCTGAATTAATAATTCAGGCTAGTGTATGCGCAGACAATGTGCGCACAAACGAGTTCAGGCTTTTTGATTTTCAACACGGAAAGGTAAACTTTACGGTTTTTTAAACAAAATATACAAAGTGAACGGCGTAATTACGTTGACCTAGTATTTACCTCCCTCTCATCGCGATAAAATGTGATACAAAGTCAGAAGGAGGAGGGTGAAAAGTTAGATCTCAAGAGGAAAGGCATTCTTGCTTACAAAACATGCCTGAACAGTCCCGATATTGGTGCCTCTGTCGATCGCCGAGGATGTAACTTCAACTCAGTATGAAAACTAACATCACATCGGGTAAGGTCAAGTTTATCTAGCAAATTCGTGAGATGTTTTTTTTTTAATATAGGAAAAAAGACTATGCCATTCTCCTTATTTGGGTACTATATATATATGGCAATGTCGATACATAAATATTAAACACTTTTAATTTATTTAAAAATAGAACACATTACTGAATAGCTATTTTGCGAGAGAAATTTTCACAGAAAGTCGTCAGAATAATTTCAAAAAGTAAAGAAAACGAAAATGTTCAAGTGACGTTAAAGAGTTCCACTAGAGGAAACCCGTTTTTTTTTCTCTAGTGGAATTCGCCAACATTATTTTGAAAAGTTGCCATGTGTAAATAGCTTTTCGGATATACTTGCATGGTTCCCGACATTAACCGGAGGGAGGGGGGATAGACAATCAAATAAACGAGTTAAAAAGTGTATATAAGATATTTCTTTCAACCCCTCTCTCTCTCTATATATATATATCACTATTTATGTATCTTTTTTCTCTCTCCTCCATTTCTCTATCACTCCTTCTCTCGCAACTGGAAAAATCGTTGACAAATTATTACATAGTATCAGTCCTCTCGTAATATTCCCTATCAGTTAAACTAATCAACGATTTCGTTAGCCGTAAATCTGGAGTTGCTTAATAAGCGGTCATTCATTAGTACACTTACAACCAGTTTCTCACGGACGTGATGTTGCTAGTCTCAATTTTTCTATAAATACTCTCATAGCATATGTTCTTCAGATTTTTTCTTCAGATCTATTCGCTGTTCCTTTGTTCCAGCTCGTTTGACTTGTTGGTTTAGTGGTCTTCATCAATTCGCTGTTTTGATACCCCATTGTAATACAACTTCCTATTCCAGTAGTTTCTTTCCAAGAATTACAGACTTGTGAAATACTCTCCCTGTTGACTGTTTTCCTCCTACCCACAGACTTAATCTTTTCAAGACTAATGTCAATAGGTATCTTCTGTCTTCTTTCGTTCTTGTTAATTCCTTACATCAAGTGGCTTAATGCCTTGTCTGGAGCGATTTTCACAAAAAAAACAAAAAAAAACCAATTGTTTTAAATGTTACCCCCTCCCTCTGAATAATTCTGCTCTTGTTAACTCCCTGCCCCAAAGGGATGAATATTTAAAACATAAATATTCATATTTAATGCTAAAAAAAGAATATATCAGCTTTGTGGGTGTGACTTGAGTAGTTTTTAATTTCTAACTGAACACAGAGAAATTTCTTTTATATATCTGGTGTGACCAGATCAAGCTGTCTAAAGATACTGGCTTCCTTACCAAAAATGCACCAAACATTATTGTTATTGTCCATTTAACTGTAATTATCACAGGCAAGTTGAAAATTTTGTGCCCCACAAAATATTTCAATCCCAAATAAATGTATTTACATAGTTTTGCTTCAGGCTATGGTCTACACCAACATTAAATTGTTTTAAATAAAACTTGATCAGGAAACCATTCGCGTCCTAACTTTCCAGGGGATAACAAACAGGGTCCACAGAAGCAGAAGTTCTTTAAGAATTATGTAGAAATATTGAAAGACTGAAGCAAGCAACGTTTTTATAGCAGTTATAAACACGAACATTTGTTTACTCTCGTAGAAAGCAGGTTTAAACGCACGATGATCTACGAGACTTCTGAGTGTTTTAATTTTATCCGAACCTTTGAAGGATTACTTCCACACCCTTCGAGAATTACACAACAATCACAAAAATGTTTCAGGAACTAATGAAGAAAGACACATTCTTTCTTGCGCTGGTCAAGTTGATACTGAGCAAGGTTATTCTCGATTGGAAGATATACTGCTTGAAGATTTTCAACGACCGAGCTTTCTTAATGTATTTCTTCCTTTAACTTTCAGCAACATATACACAATGGTGTAGGTCATTCAAATATTTTATTTACTATTTATAGAAAAACTTTGTTCTCCTTTCATTTGATGATCCATTTTTTATAAAATATTACAGAAGTTGGTACTACAGTTTATACAAAAATGGGTTTCTATAACCTCTGCCAACCGGCAATAAATATGACTAACTGAAAGAACGTTTCAAACAAGACTAAAACATGCATTCGCTACAAAAGAACTTTCCTACAAATATCGATTTGAACAGTATTAGGCTAAAAAATTAACTGCCGAAATGGTAAATGATGCCTGTTTATATTAAACCCAAAATTACTCATTTAAGTAACCGGGCATCACCTGCTTTATTACTTGGGATATTTTATTTTCATTTCTTTCTTTTTTTCCGTGTATGGGGTATCCTGCCAGATACCAGACATTCACCCCTATTTCAGCGACTTCAAGAATTTTTTTAAAGATTCTAAACCTTCCTTTTGTGGCACTATTTGTTAGGTGCCATAGCATAGTAACACATTTTTTGCTGAGTGATGGAGCCAGTCACGTAAGAGTTAGGCAATAGATTTCCCATAATCCCATTTCTACAGAAATCTCTCTCTCTCTCTCTCTCTCTCTCTCTCTCTCTCTCTCTCTCTCTCTCTCTCAACAGACCAGCATGTAGTGAACACACATATTTTGGTGTCTGTTGGGAGAGGAAGGAGGAGGCACTCTTTCCTCCTGCATAAAGAATTAGCTAAGGTAGCCTAGCTAGGATAAAAGAAATCATTTGAAATTTAATACACTTTGTTTTATTAATTTATAATATTGTAAAAGTAGTCAAGTTCTTTTTTTCTACATATCTGTGTTGAATGTCATTTGTCACCACCAAAGCAGACATCATAGCCAGAATGACCCCCCAAAAGCGTTGAGCTGAACTGGACATCAATAAAACAGAAGAGGTCCCCACTATGTCCTATCGTTTTTGAATACCGTTTGTTCACCCCGGTGGGGCTGACGTCGTTTCCATGACGAATGAAGTAACTCTCCCTGGAAAATGACCATTTGTTCACACAGGTGGAGCTAGAAAAGTCCCCATGACAAAGTAACACCCCCACCGGCAAACGGATAGGTTATACTTTGTGCAAATGTTTGTATTTCTCATACACTTGGTATATTCATATATACATGGGCTAACCAAAGAGAAAGGGTCGGTCTGATTCCTGTTTTTGCCCCAAATGAGAGTCAGCTAAATTCTAATAGTGGTGACGATCAATCACATGTCGAAAGGCATTAATGATCAAAACCTTTCCGACTCTCACCCTCTCTTCCAACCTAGGGTAGGTGGTGCAATTAAGAAAAAAGTGGCTTTCTATTTTAATGCCTTTAAAACCAAGCTTCTCTCTTTTCACCACTCATGCTCAGATCCTCACTGACTCCAGTTGAATTAAATGGCTCTCAAGAAAAACCAGTTTTGATTAGCCTCTAAAAGTAACCTCACTCCAGACAGGAAATGAAAACCTTACATTAAATCAATTGCTAAGACTGCTGGAAAAATGGTTGAATCATTCTATTGCTCTAGAAAATATTCTTTTCTACTATAAAGTATGAAATCGACTTTGAAATGTAGTGAGGGATGTTCTCTTCTCTTCCTCACAGTTCCTTTCTCATAGAAGAGACATTGTTAGTCTTACTGTACTCTATCGTTATTTTCAAAGTAGGTGCTTGACCAAGCCCCAATCTTTGGCACGCCCTTGTAAAACATTCACAGCAAAAACTGGAGAATTTTTGCTTAATATTATTAAACCTTACATGACTGTAATATTTTAATATCATTAAAAGTAAATTATGGCGATATATGAAGGAAACACATTTCTATGGGGGCTCTGTTAGTTCTGATTGTTGTTAAATTTTGTCACTAGACTTTAAAATCTGTTTTATAGTTAAATATTTTCGAATCGTCCTGGGTATCTTAATTTGTTTTCTTCACATCAATTTGTTCAAGCTGCGGGTGGAGCATCCTACCAGATGCCAAAAATTCACCCATTAATTCAGATATTCCAATCGAGAGATTTGTTTTAGATTCTGACTGTTCCTTTGAGTGCAGTTGTTTGAATCTCTTGCACTTGGTTCACCGGGTATATCTGCCAGTTAATTTTTAAAATTCTTTTTCATGAGTCCAGTTGCTTCTATAAAAACTGGAATGATAGAGATCTTAAGATTCCAGTTTCTTTTCATCTCATACATAAGATCTTTGTATAGAATGAAAAATGGTTTGGCCGAATTGTATCAAATTTCACAGGAAGCATCTTTTTCAGAGGCTGGATGTGTCAGAGATGCTGAAAATTGCAACTGCTACTAATACTATTGATAATTAAATAAACACTTATAGGTTTAAAGCGATAAGGCAAAATTCAACATTAGCGATGTCAAAGGGTAAAAATTCTGCTAATTGCAGCTGTTTATATTAAATATATACACGCGGGACTGATAGATTTGTGGGTAATTTCTCTGCTGAAATTTAAAAAAAGTGAAATATCTACAGAGTGGAACGATAAAATTGTCACCCTAGAAAAGACGATTCCATTTCCGTTTGATGAAAACTGTTACTTGAATTGCTTTTTCCAATAAAAATTTTAAAATAAAACTGTAGTGTTGTTTTCTTTAAGACAACAAATTTATCGTCCCATCCTTTAAATGCTTGGAAATTTAAGATAATTTGTTTTACTATAAAATTAAACTATTAATTTTTTTAAAGGTATTTTTTAATTAAAAACAGAATTTGAATTTGTCGAATTCTGTTTTGTTATTGTCGTTAGACATTTTTCTTCTACAAATTTTGGTTAATAATCATTATATCGTCATATTCAGGTCAGCATCAGTTTTAAATGCTGGCATGTTTTGGACGGCTTTTAAAAATGGACTTATAAATTTTCAAGTTGGGTTTCTTGAGGAGTCTTAAAAGACAATATTTTTATAGGCCAGATATCCTTCTTGGTATTAATCCAATGTGGTGGGGGACCAGTAGCTTTATGGAGACACCATCTCAGGTTATTGCCCACCAATGTTAAAGAGTGCTTCAACTTTGCTGTTTTAAACATTGGCAAAAATAAATAAAAATTAAAAACTAAAATTATTTCACTGTATTCAAGGCACAGTTAGTGTGTGCGTGTGTGTGTAATTCAAACACACTCACATTAAAAAATACATATATACATAGCACACATACATAGTAATTTTACACGCACAAATGAAACAAATTCCATTTTCTGGTTTTAGCAATGAAGTGGATAACTAAATAGCCTTTTGCAGAGAAATAAAATGAAAAAAAAATTTTTTTTTCAAGGGGTGAAGATAAATAATGACCCTTAAAAATATATAAATAAAAATGAAAAATAAATTAAATTCCTGAAATAGTTAACTTCTTCCTCCTGAATTAGTTTAAAATACCTTTCAACAATGCCTTATTCATTACACAACACAAAATGCCTTCTGTTTTAACATTTAAAAAGTGAAATTATATATATACATATATATACATACATACATACATACATATATAGCTAGCCATATATATATACATACACAAACACATATATAGCTAGCCATTTAGTTTTAGCTATATATATATATATATATATATATATATATATATATATATATATATATATATATATATATATATATATTAAGTAATGTGATTTATAATTTAAAAATTTAAAAAAAATTTTAAAATTTAAAAATCAAAATTTAATTAAATTAGAAATCAGTTTCATAAGAAGGAACAACAACAAAGTCAATTATCTGTACGATCGTTTCGGAAATCCGTGCTTTTTATTTGTGGTATACATGAAGTCACGTAGAACAATTATACATAGTTTTTTTGGTAAGCATGGTCTCCTCATCAGCAAATTTAGGAGGATTTCTATTGAATTGAAAAGACACCAAAAATAAACCTAGCATTAAAAGTAAGGCAGATGAATCTTTTAGTTTTTCTTTTTTTGAAATCAGGAACTGTATTTAAAGTAGTCATTTAGATGTTTGCTATAGCTTTTTATTTTATTTTTATTCTATATATATATATATAGATATATATATCCGAAAGGACAGATTATTAACCAGACACACCCAACCCCACCCCACCACCACTACCTTTATCTGCCCAAATTGCACAAGACAAATTGGGTCTAGGATTGGGCTCTATGCTCACCTGAGGACCCACAGAAGCCACAACGGAGGACAGTCTTACTCGGACACGAGTGACCGCCGATGATGATGATATATATATATATATACACTCACACACACACATATATATATATATATTACACACACACACACACACTAGAGGTGGTTAGAATTCCCCCAAACAGAATTGTTATGCATTACTTTTATATTTTCTTACGATGATTCAAACCAAACTATAATGCTACGAAAACCAGAATTTGTATTCCCATCTCCATCAAAATCCATTACATAAGTTTTATTCTAGAAAATGTCTAAAAGTTAAGGCATAAGCTTAAGGAATCTTAAAAAATTAAAGTTCAGGGAATCTTGCTTAATTATTGTCTAATGACTCTGGATTCAATTCAACTCAAATCTGAAAATATTTAAAGTTTCAAATAGGAGATTTTGTTAATATTATGTTCCCTTAAATACTTTTAAAATAAAACTGAAATTTGGGAAATATTTATTAATTAATGCCTAAAATTTACTATTAACATAAAAAAAAAACAAAAAAAAACAAACAAACAGGTATTTGAATTTTCACAAAGAGCTTCCACTCCATTTTTACTCTCTATGCATAAAACTAAATCAGACTAAATATAGCTTACATTATTACCCATTACACCTAGCAGTTGTGTTCCAAAATTCATAATCATCGGTTAATTAGTTTAGGAATAAATCATATGCATACAAATATATAAACATTCACACATACCTAACTTATATTCAGAATTTTTAGTTATTAAATGGAAATAGGAACATGTAGGGGAGGGTGCCACACCATTCTCAGGATTACTCGACTTACTCTTGATCTTCCCCTTATAATGCTGAATCTTTATTAAGGGTGCATCAAATACCATTCTTTAAGTCTTTTTTCTGACTCGACAAAGGATTGAACCCTGGTCCCCTGGCCCATTAGCGAACATTTATCATTATGTCAAATGGGTTTGGCTTCTTTTTTTTATGCATACTATATACGGCCACATACATCCTTCATTAAGAGAATCTTCCTGATAAGCATCGCAATTTTCCAAAACTAAAGCAGATAATAAACCGGTAATACATATGAGCCGCTTATGAAATCTAATACATAAATGGCTATATGTCTGTCGGTCTGTCTGTCAGTCTCCACATTTACAAACTATCTCCTCTGAAACTAAAAGTTGCAGGGCGGCGCTAGGGGCCTCAAATGATTGAATGTTTTACAGGCCGTTCTGTTATGGGTCTTTAGCTGATTAAAATTGTTTTTAAGGGGTCAAAAATGGGTCAAAATTGAAAAAGTCGTTAAATATTTTGTGCATTCATCTTAGTTTATTTTTAATTGGTTTCTATGAGTGTCACGTTAGTACAGTGGTAACGTCACCAGCTTTGAATGTTACAGTTTCGATTGCGATTCTAGCTGATGGCACCTAAATACTTTTCTTTTTAATTTTGAAATAACGATTATAATAATATATACGAAATCTGGACAAATTTAAATATCATATTTAAGCGTATTTTACGTCCAGGCAAAGCCAGCCGCACCCACCACTCTGCTAGTTTATAAAAAAAAATTTCAGCATTTCCCTGTTTGTCAGAATTCAGATGATTAATGTAATTTTCTTCATGGTATTTGCAATTACTTGACCAGGGTGTACATTTTTTCTAAATTCTTACAACTACTTACACCTTTGTTTCTATTTTTATGCACTCAATCTTAATTCCAAATGTTGCCCAAGAAGAAAACAAGTTTATTTCGTTATTCGGTTGATAATACATTGTTATTCAATAAAGCACGTTCATTTACATGCAACTATTTCAACTTTTTTAAGTTCATAATCTCTATATTTATAAAATTAAGATTTATAAATACATACACACACACACACATATATATATATATATATAGTAATTTTATGAACTAATGAACGGATCATAACAAATTTGGAATATATACAGTTATACCTCGATTCACAGATGCCTCAGAACTGGAACAATTTAGATTCCAAACAAAAAATTAAAACCGGAAATGGCTCGGTTTTCGAACAAAATTTCGATTGCGAACCCTAACCCGATGGCAACCAAAACATACTGTCTGTTGAAACGTTAACAGTTCTATGCAGGGTTATTATTTCTAGTTTTCTAAATTCAGATCTATTTTTTTATTTTCTATTTTTTCTATAATAATCAATCGTTTTTTTTGTTTTGTTTTTTTTGTTTTGTTTTTTTTCTTCATCTGGGTTTTTTCCTTCTTTAGGAACTATATTTTTAAATATCTGTTAACATTAAAAAAATATTAGAAAATGTGTTGTAAAATTGTCGAAATATACACTAAAAATAATCTAAATTCATGAAAGGTTCACAGAACATGTTTTTGTTTGAAGGGAGATGTAGAGAGAAAGAGATGCAGTCATTTAGTGAAAGAGATGCAATTTAGACAGAGATAGAGAAAAAACGTGGAATTGGATGGAAGTGGCACAAGTAGTGCAATCAGGAGCGGAGCAGAGACAGTGGGAGCAGTTGGAAAAGGAAGGGTAAAGATATTACACATTTTTTTAACTCTTCAATTTTCTTAATAATGCCCCAATCCCCGGGAACGCCATGTAGCCCTGCTAGTATATATGTGGTAATTATAAAATATAAATTTTCTTTTGCTCTATGCTCCTACAAATAGCAATATCTTTTTAATTACTAATATAAAGTGTAGTTTTACGTGTGACAAGAGTTGTCAATAGTTTCGATACTTCGATATTTTATATACAACGACTTAAAAATAATACAAGTTATTTATATGTATTTGGATTCATCGGACTGCTGTTCTCATCTTGAATGTGATTTATATAACGTTTCGGTTAATATAACCTCCGACCTTCTTCAGGTGTATCTTGTCGAACTCAAGAATGTTTCTGTTGTACTCGGAAATTTAATGTATATCTATATATATACATTAATGTTTTTTACTTATTGCTTGTATATATTATTTATTGTTTATAATCAATGGTTCCCATATCGTATTAAATTCTATACTAGGTCTATGTAGTAATTGTGTATTCCCCAGCATATGTGCTGCTTCTTTCAGTCGTCTCACCGTTCTTCTGTCTATAATTTTTACTTTGTCCCATAATGGTAGATGATTCCATATATGGTCAGCTATACCTGACTTTTCAGGCATATGCGCATCATTAGTACGAGTCATGAAAAATTAAGTTTTAACCAAAAACAAAAACATCATAACCATAAAAAAGAATCGTTTTTGGCATTGGAAAATAGATACAAATTTTTCCGATTCTGATATTCTCAAAAGTTCCGATTTTTTCGATTACTGATTCTGATTAATCGTCCCAACACTAGTGTGTGTGTATATATATATATATATATATATATATATATATATATATATATATATATATATATATATACACATTGGAGTCACCATTTATCAAGGCCTGGAGGCCACTAGAGGTTAAGGGTTATTGCGTGTACAGTAATTAATGGGATAATATTGTAGTAATCGTTAGTAATGGAGATTTTATAAATTGGATTACTTAAGGGGGTGGTTTATCAGGAATTTATTTATGTTGAATTTGAAGACATCTAAGTTGTAGTCAGGTGGGAAACAGGCAAACGGAAGAGAGTTTTACAGGCATGCAGTTCTAAGAAAGAAGCTTTGTTCATGGAATCTACGTTTTGATTTCGGCACAGATAAAGAGTGAGGAAAATTATTGACAGTGGTTTCAGCTATACAGGTGTTTTTTGTGAAAGATTCACAAGGGGGGACCAGAGATTGGAGCTCAGACAAGCACTTGCCATGGAAGTAACGATAAAACAAAGACAGGCTTGCAATGTCTCTTCTGTGGGAGAGCGGTTGCAAGGAAGAGAAAAGAGTATCCCCCACTAAGCTACAAAGTCTATTTTGTACTCAAGGCAGGATAAGCTGTTTTTAGCAGCTCCTACCCAGATGTAGATAGAGAATTGCAGCAGCAGTGAGATATCTATTGGAGTGGTAGAAGGATCCCACCATTTTTCCAGTGATCTTGGGAATAGATTTGATGTACGTGTTCCATCTCAGATCAGGAGTAAAGGTCAATCCCAGAAGCTTGTCAAAACATGCAGCCTCCCCAAGATGAGAGCCATCCATTTCAATTGATGCCAGATGGGGATCAGATATATATATATATATATATATATATATATATATATATATATATATATACTATCAGGCCATATGGTGTTGCCCGGTATTAAACGTAATGTTAAATTGGATGAAAAAAAAAGAAACTGAGACAGTCATGTGAGTATTATGTTTTTTCTAAACAGTTCACTTTTTGTAAGTAAAAAAAAACTTGAATGGAGATCGAAACCGAAAACTAAAGACAATGAGTCAAGTACGATAACCATTAGGTCGGCTTGACACGATCTTCAAAAAATGTTTTCAACCAACTTATTCTTAATATAATGTGAACGATTGGCGCATGCGCAGTCGTGAAACAGCAAACAAATAAAAATCCGATGCCCTCCACATAGCAATTTTACAATTTTTACCCCTTAGCAGCCCTTTTTTCAAATGAAACCCAATTAAAAGGTTTTCCACGTGTCTGAATACCCTATAAATCAAATCTCAAGTCTGTAGATAAAAAATTTGTTGAATATATAAGTTTATAAGTGTCCTCTCAGATACACACATTCGGCATTTTTGCATGTCAGTGACATATTAGCAACAGAGACGAGTTACCGACCCCTGTTCTTCGAAAGACGTCTAGCGACCATTATGTGAATCTCAAATATTAACAAATGTTTACAATAACGCAAAAATATATAATAAAATAAATAACAGAAAAATATGCAAATCGAAACATTTATTGTATAAAAAAGTATCAAAATATAATTTTAATGTATTAATATAATATTTTTTCAATGAGTGATTCGTAACTGAAAATAAAATAAATATGATAAAAACAGGAAACATTTATAGATTGTTTTTAGAATTTTTATTTTGTTTTTTACGGTAAGGTTGTATAAAAATGTAACAAAATATAATTTTAAGAACTTGAAACATTTATAAAAGTTTAAGAATATATATATATATATATATAGTCTTGGAAGTTTTTAACCTTTAAAATTATACAAAAAATATTTTTTATCATTCGTTACAAAACTATCCAGTCAGTAAGTCATTTAATCACCTGCAATCACTGCATCAACTCGCTCTCGAATTTACTATAATAGCAATAATTTATTTTTCAAGGGATCATCAGTTTTTTACCATGAAACACTGTTTCGGGGATTTAAAAACAGTATATTATATCATGGCTCCCCAGCAGTGTTGATCAAACACCACCACCCTTAATCTTAGGAAGAAGACATGTTTCAAACATTTGATTATATATATACACTTACAGAAAGAAAGATTGTATAAAAATGTAGCAAAATATCATTTTAGTTTGCAAGCACTTTTCGAAAAGGAAGAGTTATCGATTCCTGTTCTTTGGCTGACAAGTGACATCTGTCGACGGTTCTTGAAACTAAAATACACACATTAGCCTCATGTCACTGACATGCAGAAGTGCCACACATTTTTACTTAATTATATATATAAATTCCCAAGTTGAACCGGAAGCAATTCATGGAGTCGTGTGCGTACAAACAGACTTTCAAACGTTAACTACATCGTGGTTCACATGATCTTTTTCTAAGGATGTTTAATAACGTCAATTCATTTGAGACTGCAAAAAAAGATACATTTGTTACATAATGACGGCTGGTTTTAAATACTAAAGTTTGAGTGACATTTTAAAGGGTTACGGTTGCAAAATGACGTGATTTCCAGCCAGAGATTTTCGAGCTTTTTGTCTGGAAATACTTCAAACAGAAAAAAACGTGTCGAAAGCATTGTTGCCAACGAGGGATAGTGTAACAGAGCGTTATATGCAAACACCGAGCCGTGTGCGAAATGACGTCACGATAAGGAAAAAAGAAAAAAGATGATAAAAATGAGATAGATAATGTTAGAGATGTGGGTAACGTCACGGCCGTAACGAGAAGTTACGCGTAGCGGGAAAATTAAGAAATAAATGTCGTCGTTACAAACAAAAGGATTCGAGTTATTATTTGTCCTATGTTCCTTATGACGTAGACTGCATACAACGTGTGGGTGCCGTGTGTACTACGTTACAATAGAAGCGCTCAGTGTGGCTAGTTGTAGCGAGATGATCTTTCTACCACTCTCTCTCTCTCTCTCTCTCTCTCTCTCTCTCTCTCTCTCTCGCATACGAAAGTAACCTGTACCGTTGATATTGTTTGTGACTATTTTCTCTTTAGATAAACCATTTTTGTTATAAATCAACATCGGCGTCCGAGTAGTTTTGTATCCACAAACAAGCAAAAACCTGGTTTCGACGACGACGCCAACAACAAGGGTGTATAATTGTTTATAATCGCAATGGTAAACGAAAACGTAACACAATGACCTCCTCTTTACTAACAAAAAAAAAATAATAAAATAAAACAATTGTTCTTTTGTCGCTTGCAGCTGTCGGTCACATTTTGGAAATTTATTTCGATTCTATCATGGAAATTTGATACTTTTTTCCCAATGCGGCAAAACGGAAGGCGGCCATCTGCCATCGAGGAGATTTCAAGTTTTACATTCTTTATAGATGATTTACCAACTCGGCTTGTTCCGTCTTTCTCGTTAGGGCAAGTAAAATATGGATTTATTTTGGTATGCTGGGGAGTAGAGGGAGGGGGGCTAATAAGGAAATATCAAAATGGCACCATATGTCAGGAAGAACCTAATTATAAAGGCTGCGCTTCTTGCTTAACTCGACTGACACACGGCATGACCAAAAATTGGTACGACAGAAGTTTTTTATTTTATTTTATTATTTATTTATTTTTCAATTTAGTTTTTATTAATCATTTTTTACGGTGTGACTAAAACAAACACTGGAGCAATATTGACTGCTCGACGAAGACGTGTCTACCAATCTATACCGAGCAAGATGTCTGAACTATAATTTTGAAATCCTTTTATATCTTCTATTAAAGTGAATATTAACTTCTTGTTGTTGTTGCTGCTCCTGCTGTTTTTAAATAATTAATAATCATTACTATTACCGACATAAGTTATTTTAAAAGAAAATACCGTTTACCTACCTATTTGTGACCTCTTTGCGTTAAAAGAACGTATATTTATTATAAGTTATAAGCATTTTAATTTCTTTAAATATCAGAGTTGGGCAAAGTAGCCATCTTTGTTTACGTTACTGACTAAACAAAGATGACTACTTTGCTCGGATCCGATATTTAGGGAAATTAAAATGCTTATAACTTATATTAAATATTTTTTTTAACGTAAATAGGTCACAAATGCAAGGTAAAAACAAATATTTTTTTAAATTAATTTCCCAACGGTATTTCCTTTACAATAACTTTACGTTGGTAATTATTTAGCAAAACAAGTTTGTTTGTGTTTGGGTCGTCCGATAGAAGAGGAAGATGATGAAGAGGAGAGGGTTCAATATGGAGGAGGAGGAGGAAAATCTAATAAAGAGGAGGAAAGGAAGGAGAGTGAGAAGTCAAAAAGATAGAAAAAGAGATAAAAATTATAGATACAGTAGGATAGATAATGATAAAAATTGAGATGGGGGGGGGTCCATAGAGTAGAGAAATCTAAAGCAAAGAAGAATAAAGTGAGGAATAAGGTACTATGTAGAAAAAAAACACAACAAAAGAACACATCCATCTTAGTCATATATTTCAATATTCATACAAATGTGGTGTTTTTCTTTTTATTAGAAAACATCATCAGGCCATCTATCAAGAACCAATCAGTTTAAAAAAGGAGATTATCTTCCCTCTCCCTGAGGAGTGTGACTAAAGGTTAAGTACTTTTGATTGGTGCTCAACCACTAATTATATTTAATCATCTTTATAAATAAAAAAAATCATATATATATATATATATATATATATATATATATATATATATATATATATATATATATATATCCCCCAAGCAGTTTTTCATGATAAACAACGGATGTTCCCTACAATAATATTAAGATTAAGAAGAATAAAGTGAGGAATTTGCAGCAATTGCAAAGGGGTTTTACAATGAAGGACTTTGGACTAAAAGTTTTTTCATGTTTTTTTTCATACGATTTTAAAGGTTGAAAAACTCAAGACTATACACTTCTTTAGGTTAACAAAAAGGTTTATGTAGTAGCTCAATAATGTATGACTAGAGCTTTTAATTTAACATCATGCAAATGAATATTGGATGCATTTTAATTTTTCAGCCCAACTGTAATCATATTGAAGTATTTTCATGAATATTAGTGATATTTTGTATATGCTAAAAATATATATTTTGGAATATGAGCAAAAACAATTGTCTATCAATAAAATGTTTTTCGGGAAATATGGAATGTTTCTGAATAATTAAGGTTATGTACATCAAGCAGAAAGATGCTAATTTGAAATATTGTGTTTTTGTTTTAATATTTAACTGATGTTGCAAACTTACTTTTTCTTGATTGAAATAATTTAACCAAAGTTCAATGAATGACCCAACGAATCACATTTTTTTCTAGTAAAATAATTTTATTTGACACTATTTCAAAAATGAGGTATTGTTATTCAGTAAAATAAAAATGAGGTATTGTTATTCTAGTAAAATAATTTTATTTGACACTATTTACAAAATGAGGTATTGTTATTCAGATTATTCACAAGTTTTGGCCATTGAATTCTTCAGGCTCCACCCATAATGCTTTGAGGCCTTCTTCAGGCTCAACCTACAGTACTCTCTAGCCTTCTTCAAGCTTCATGCATCATAATCTCCTGCTTCAGCTATTGTACTCTATCCAAAGATGGCAATGCGATCACCACTTGGAGAGTCCATATGTTAGATGAAACACTCAGAAAACCAATAGGAAAGAATATCAAAGAATACTCTAATTTGATGCTGTAACCAGCATAAATGACAAGAATATTTATTTTTCAGATGGCAGAAAGGCACAAAAGGCAGGGTGCTTTCTTAAACGGGTTTCTGACCTAAATAATTAGGCAATTCTTAACTTCTCATAGGCATCTGGTAATCAAAAAAACTTAAAACAACAATTTCAAGAAAGCCAAGCTTAATTGTTCTAATGCCGATGGAACACTTATTTTGGCTCAAGTTTGACATTGTAAAATAACTAATGGGAAAATGGCTAACATAAACAAACGTTCAAATCATCGTTTTCGTAAAGAAAGAAAAAAGAATTAAGAGTAAAAAAGAAAAAACGTCATTCATTTTGCCAGATGAACTTTCTAGTTAATGATGGCCTTTGATAATAATATGGACAAAGAAGGTGATTATTAAAACAAAAGTTTAACAAACATTACATGATTCAAACTTTTTACAAGAAAAAACATGTTATTCCTTCCTTTAATGGGAATAAAATAAATCACATTCACAAAAGTCTCTATTGCCTAAATATGTACGCGTACACAATATAATCAAACAATATATATATATATATATATATATATATATATATATATATATATACTAGCTGGCCACCCGCCGTTACCCGGTTGTACAATACGCTTAAACATGATATTTTAATTTATTCAGATTACGTATGTATTATTATAGAATCAATCCTTTGATTATTATATATTACGACAAATAATTTGCCCGGTGAACTAATTCACAAAAAGAATTTTTTTAAATAAAAATGATAATGTCGTTCATCAAATTCCGTCTGTGTTTGTTTACAATATCACGTCAGCTGATATTTGGGCTTGATGATGAATGCCCTGGAAAAGTCACTTCTGATTAATGTTTAGTTTTTAAATATGCAAAGGAAGAAATGATTTGCAGCAATTTTAAATGGTACCTTTCCTTTTATCAGAAATTGAACTCATTAATAAGAAAAAAATTAAAATGGTGAAGTACACCCGAGCTTGAACAGGGGATTATTTGATCTGTAGTCAAATTTTCTACCATTGTTATATCTCTAAATGACAATAAATCTATTTTTTTTTTAAAGAAATGATTTGCTGAGATGTTATTATTTTCCTTGACCAGTATAACGTAAAATATTCCTATGTATTTTTTTCTATCTATAAGAGAGAGACTATTTTAAAGATCGTGTTTTTTTTTTCGATACTTATCGGATGAATTTCTGTAAAAAACATATCTAAGAACACTGCCAGACATATAAAATAACGCTTTAAATTGTTTAGGTAGATATATTCAATGTAAATTTATCTTAACTCACTGTATACGTATAGAATAAATAGCTACAGTTGACAACTTCACCTACTGAAGAAACTCCATAAACAAAGAAGGCAGTATAAACTATGAGTTGCAGTGCAAGATAATTAAGGTCCTAGCAACATTTAACTATCTCTGCAAATTTAAAGAAACAAAAAATTCACCTTTAAATCTAAATTAAGATTTTATAACAGCAATGTCTTGTCCAAACTGTTATATAGAAGTGAAACTTAGCATCTCGAACTCTGCCAAGAGAAGAAATTTAGGGATGAACTGGCACAATCAAATTACCAACCAAGAAGTCAGAGATCGCAATAACCAATAGTTAGTATTGCTAATAATCTGAAAACAACGTCTAGACTGATTCGAACATGCTTTAAGATTGATCCCAGTCAGGGCTGCCAACCAAGTTTCCATTAAACCACGGAAAAAAATGAGGAAGAATAAAAATGAATTGGAAACAGATGATTGAGAAAGATTTGATTGTAACGGGAAAAACTGGAAGGACACTGTGGATCAGGCTTCAGATCGAAAACGATGGCATACTTTGATTGCCTCATCCATTGCAAGACATGAGAGTTCCTAAGTCTAAATATACATATATTCGATTTGTACTATTAAAATCATGTCACTATAAATGTGTTGTTGTATTTAGAATTACTGAGCATTCCCTGCTGAGCATTATTTACCTCTTCTTTAGGCTAGACACAAGGTCAAATGAACTTTTGAAATGCAAGCATTATAGTCAGCAAAGGACGTCTGAGCAACCTGGTCTGCATTCCTCAATAGGGACAGTTCGTGTGATTTGCAATAACCCATTCTCAAAGAGAGATGATAAAGGCTGACCCTCTAGAACTGCACAGAAGCATACCTCAATTTGACAGAAAGAAGGTCATTGTCAGATTTACTGTCAAAGTATTTTGTTAAATATAAGCATTGTAATATTTATTCTCTTTTAATTAAAGACTGAATTTAATTGTCATTTATTTTTTTAAATCGGAGAATGCATTACATTACCATGAAAAATGTAAACAAACAGCCACAGGTAAATATACAATTAACTTGGACTTTTATGTACATATTCATGGCGTTTATTAAAAAAATAAAGACCGCTCCCCACAGTTTCATCCATATAAATGAATAAATGCAAAAGTTTGGGCCATTTCTTGCATTCACAGTAAAGTCATAAAGCCCTGTTTCAATTTAATTCAGCTTTACACGCATCATCACTTATGTACATGCGATATTAGTTACAAGGTTAATTTCCATATCAATTTTGAAAAAAAAAAAGGCCATTTTCATAATTAACCATTATTTGTTATTGTATTTTTCTTTAATTCAATGATTGTTTCGATTTTAATATTATATATTTCGCAATATTTTTTTTATTTCTTGGATAAATATTTGACATTTGTGTTCAAATGCTCATTTATTTAAAGAGATATATTTAATTTCTAAAAAAAATGCAATCTATTTCTAAATTGAAAATGAAAAGGCAAATCAATTTCTTATTTCTGACCATTCGTATTATGCTCAGTAGTCACATTTAAAAGATAACTACATTTGTATCGAAATTATCAAAATGATAATGTTTATCTATTTATAATGAAAAAGATTTTTGTGTTTACAAAGTTATGAATGAAATGTTTATTATTTTAAATTATTGCTTCAAGTAGTAAAATTGTCCAAATGATAACGAGCCAATACAGTTAGTTAAAAACTGAATATTGTCATTCTTTTTTTATAATTATTATTATTATTATTATTATTATTATTTTCTTTCACGGTATTTCCATAGAATATGATCTGATAAACTTGCTGTACTTGTAGAACCCCCCTCCACCACCACTCAATCAAAATACTCCCGACCTACCTGACTAGCACTAAAATCCCACCATTTCACTGTAGAGATGTTGAAAAAATTTTAGCTTACTTTTGGAATTCCCTCCCTGCTATCTGTTTCCACAAACGTACCAATATGAAAAAATTAAATGTAATGTGGACAAATATCTTGCTGCCCAACTCCACTCGGGTCATCCTCCTCCATATAAATCTGCCAGCCTTTCAGTTTCACTTGCGTTTCGGCGGCAATATATCGTGTTTGGAGGTGTACAAAAGTAAAAACAAATAAAAATGAATGTCTAAGAATATTTGACAAACATTTTCCCATAAATAACATGTGTTGACAGACCACTTCTCCCCCCCCCCCCGACGTATAATTCCGTTGCGCATAAATATTGTCGTACGTATTGCACTTTTATCGGAGAATGGATTCAATTGTCGTAGCAAGATGTAAACAAACGTCCCCGAGTAAATATTTCTGTTGGGCAGCAATGAAATGAAACTTTGTATCTACGATAGACATCATTAATTCGAGTTGTATAAATTCACGACTTACAATATATATCCTAACGTTGGAGATCCTAATCGTTTGGCCATCAGTACAAACCGCGCGCGAGAGAGAGAGATCACATATATATATATATATATATATATATATATGTTCTCTCTCATTCTCTCAAAATACGAGTCCCAATAGTATGTTCATCTAGATAGCTATAAACAAGTGGACAATGCAATACTTTCATTTTCCATGCACCTGTGTGCATATGATAATGATGATCTGTAATGCTATTGTACATATGTGCGTATTTGCGTCTGCTAACATAACGCGCTTTGTTTTGTTTTATTGAGGAGGCGGGGGGGGCAGTTTGTCCATTTTCTTTTCAAATTGTATATCTTTTTTTTATTGTGAATAAAATGGTGCTCTAAAAATATCAGTTTTAAAGTAAATTTATTCATTTCTTTTCCTTTTTTTTTAACCCAATCGTTTCTAAATAATACGTTAACAAATTAACGGCTAAAAGCTCACACTGTGTGTACATCCATAATAATGAGATATAATCCTCAGAGAATTTAGCTGCCTCACCCATATTCCCTTTGAAATCTTTCGATTATTGCTTGCATACTGACTCACACAGAGTACAGGCAAAAAGTCTATGCTATATTTACTTAAAGTATATTCAACTTAGGGAAGCATGTGAGAGCACACACACACACACACACACACACACATATATATTATTTTTAAAATAAAAAATAAAATAATAAAAATAATATAAAATAATATATATACCGCTCGCTCCCCGTGTGGGGGTACCAAATTGGTTAAAAGGGAAAATTATTCCCAACTCGCATTTAGGTAAAAATGTACTTTCGTAAATGATTGAATTCATTCAAAACATATCGCTAAAACCAAAACAAAACAACATCTATATATATATATATATATATATATATATGGTGGGACGATAAAATTATCTCCCTAAAGGAAACAACACTACAGCTTTATTTATTTATTTGCTGACTGTTATCCTCATCATTATAGTTGTTTCACAACGTTTCAGCCAGCTATTCCTCTGGCCTTCATCAGGTGGCTAACCACAACCTTCAGGACCCATGGCGCAGTGGATAGAGATGTTGAATCTCTACAGTTCCAGGTGAGCATTGTCTGACGATAGTGGTTTCAATCCTACCTGAAGCCAGCCAGAGAATGAGTTGGCCAAAACATGGTGAAACGACAACAACTATGGAAGGCAGTAATTACTGAGGATACAGTTAAGAGACTCAGTATTCCTACCCCGTCATGGTTAACCACTTGACGAAGGCCAGAGGAATAGTTGGCCGCAACGTTGTGAATCAACAACTATAAAGATTAGGAATAATAATTCACAAATAAACATACAAATTATTCATCTCGAAAAATTCCGATAATTAAATAATACTACAGTTTTATTTTAAGACTTTTATTGAAAAAAAAATAAATTCAGGTAACTTGATTATGTAGTAGAGTTGATATCTATTTAATGTAGCCGCCTCCAGCCTCAATCACTGCTTCGATACAGGTCTGGAACTGGAAGCATACCTTTGTCACAAGCGCTGGCAGGATCTTGGTGATTACTTGGTGAATGGCAGCGATCTGGCTGGCTTTAATGTTGTAATAGGTCATGTTCGTGATGTTCTCGATGTATGACCAAATGAAGTAGTTCAGTGGGTTCAGGTTGGTGGAGGAGATGGAGGGGGGCAGTGAAAGTCGTAGCACTCCTTTTGAAATTAGGTCTAGGTCTTTTTGAACTTGTGGGCCAGCGCCAAGTCCTGCTGCCACATCCAGGGTCTGCCAGCAGCCACCTGATTGCACCAGGGGATCACCACACTCTTCAACACATCCAGGTACACTTTGGTGTTGACTTTCAAGTCGACTTCAAAGACATGAAGTGGCATGATGTGGCCCTCATCAAAGACCATAACTGTGTCCGGAAACATTTTTCCTCACCCTAGGCACGTCCCTGTTATCTGGATTTGCATTTTGAGGGTGTTGACAATGGTCCTATTGTCATAACTTGGGTCGGAAGAAAGCACAAGCTGTGCAGCGGCGTATCTCTGATCTCGCTCGTTGAACATTGTGTCACTTTTAGACAGGATAGAAGGCTCCTATCGCTCTTGGGATTTGTACACAACTGGCAAACTAGTAGATGGTCTCCAACAAAAAAAAAACCCGGTTTTCATCAAATGGAAATGGAATCATGTTGTTTTTTCTAGTGCAATAATTTTATCATTCCACCATGGAACACATAAAAAAACTTGGATAATAGTTTAAACCTACACATTTAAATGTTAAGAATTGTACAGTGAACAGTTGAAAGCAAATGTAAAATATTTAACAGTAGATTATAGTATTTATTTGCTTTAAAGACTTTTTCAAGAGTTTTAGTTGAGTTTTATACTAAATGCAATATTCAAAACGATTGTTATACTAAAAGTTATTTCTTATTTTTCAGGTAATATTTGATTCCTGCCATTGCTATAATAGTACAGGGTAACCAAAAAAAACGGGCCCCAACTCTAATTAAGCCCCATTTCTTAGTGTTTTGTCCGAATAAAATGAAACTTTAGTCATAACTAGTTTATTATATTCAAAACATCACATCAAAACACAAGGGTCTTTGGCCTTTTTTTCTCCGTTCTACAGCATATGTTCTAGATGGCTTCCATTAAGCTTTTGTTTTTTTGGGGGGGTCACCCTGTATATTTAATTGAAAAATGTCTCCAAAGAAACAGTTTTCAGAGATTAAAAGGTCACAAATTGTTGCTTTATCTGGTGAAGGATATTCTTAGGTAGAAATTGCCAGGAAGATGGAATGTTCAAAGAAGAGAGTTCAAACAACGATTAAAAAATACAAGGAAACAAAATCATTCAAAAACAGAAAAGAACAAGGCCGTAAAAACTCTACAACCGTCAGGGAAGACAGACTTTTGAAAAGCGCATCCGTTGCAGATAAAAATGTTCTTCAGAACTTGCTGCTGAACTCAGGGAGAATGCAAACAAAAACATATCAGATCGAACAGTGAGAAGGAAGTTATTAAAAGTGGGATTAAAAAGATGCAAAGCAAAGAAGAGTCATAATTGTCTCAGGCCAACAAGAAAAAACGACTGGAATTTGAAAAAAAAAAAAAAATGGAAATTGGAAACCTGATGATTGGATCAAAATTGTTTGGTCTAACGAAAGTAACTTTGAGGTAAGTTAACATTTTTCCTAAACTTTGAAAACAACAATTGAAATTTTTATGTGAACACACACCCAAAAAATCATAGCAAATTTTCATTTTTTTTTTCATTAGATTTTGGCGCCCCTGGAGTAGTTTATGTTCGCCGTAGGGAAGGAGAGGCATTTCATTCTGATTGTGTGGTTCCAACTGTCAAATTTGGAGGAGGAAGCTAATGGTTTGGGGCTGCATGACTTCTTCAGGTTCTGGACTGTAGTACACATATGAAGGCAGAATGAACTCCACAATTTATATTAACATGTTGGGCCAGGTTTGCTGTTAATAGTAACATTCCAATTGAAGTAATTTTCCAACAAGATAATTCCCCATGTCATATGTCAAAAGTTTCAATGGGTTGGTTTGAGAAAAAAGGGATTACTGTGATGAAGTGACCCTCTCAATCCCTAGATCTAAATCCCATCGAATCTTTCTGCCCCCATCTAGGAAAAAGAGTAAGAATGTAAAAATGTTCATCAAAAAAAAAAAAAAAAAAAATTAGAAGCCAAACTTTATGAAGAGTAGCAGAAAATATATACCACCTGCAACAAGTTGGCCAATAATATGCAAAAACAAATAAAAGCTGTTATAAAGGAAAAAGGAAGTTATGTCAAATATTGATTGTTGTTAGAATAGATTTATTGATGTTTACTCCACTATTCTTAACCTTGAAATAAGTTTAAATTAAATGATATTCTTAACCTTTGAATTTATTTAATAAATTTGAATCATAATTTCGATTTTTCATCATTGCGCCATAATTTTGAGCAAGGCTGTATATAAACATCCACAATCTCTTTCACCATATCAAAAAATGATTGATGTGTAATTTTGATGACTTTAATTTTGTGAAGCAATGATTTTTCAAAAGTTTGTTTTTACAGTTGACATGAATGTTGTATAAACAAATAACAATGCGTA
Organism: Euprymna scolopes; assembly: GCF_053919585.1. Lineage (NCBI taxonomy): Eukaryota > Metazoa > Mollusca > Cephalopoda > Sepiida > Sepiolidae > Euprymna > Euprymna scolopes. The sequence goes on from NC_136510.1 coordinate 70,088,421, forward strand.
ATTAATGTGGAAATTTTCATTGAAGGTATAAAAATGTTATTTAGAATGCGATATTTGCAAAAGAAAATAATTCATCACATGATTACTTCCCTTTAATACATAATATTCAATGAGTAAAGAGTCAAAAGTCGCCACTCTAAAAATTTTCTTTTTTCTCATGGAAACTGATGCAAAATAAAATATATTTTTATCAATGAGTGGAAAAAAAAAAAAAATGAAAAAATAAGCTAGTGCTAGTTCGAATCAAGTATTGATATGTCAGATTGTTTTTTGGGTCTGACTTTAAAAATTTGGCAAGATAACTTTATATGTTTGATTGTTATCCGGGTTTAAGATTAATATCAACAGTAAAATAAGACGATTGGATGTTTCTTATGTGTTATTGCTGGTAGGAAAATACTATGTGCTGATTTTTTTTTTCTTTTATGAAATCTATCGGCTTTACTAATTATGTACGACAAATTAAGGCACAATATATGTATTCTAATTCTCTATTCATCTGATATATAAGTACGATAAATTTAGGCATAACAAATTTCTCCTGCTTTTTTGTGCTAAAAATCTGTAAAAAACAGACAACTTTTTTTTCGGACTTAGGGGGAATATTTTTTTAAAAAATATGAGTCAAGCATAAGAAATTTTTCTCTTAATAAAAAAAAAAAAATTTTAAATCATAAATAAATGCTTTTTATAGCAAATGTTCTTTGTTTTAATAGTAAATATTTACCAAAAACATTACAGTGGAAAATAAATGTATCAAATTATTTCATTCCTCCAACTCTCAGTTCATCAGTCCGTAAAATAAAAAGAAAGAAACCAAAAATACTTAATACATTTTGCAAAAATTTATGAATTTTCAAATTAAATTAAAGTAGAATAAGCACAGCTTAGCCGAGGTATTCTTAATCCTCCACAGTGCATTCACTTTGTTGACAAAATCAGTTGGTCGAATTTTTGTAGTTGCAGTGGTGATGTGGCAGCTGCAATTTCTGTCTTTCTCTATCACCTGGTAGTTGCAATTAAATGACATAAAAGAAAAAACGCCAAAGACTGCGTTGCTTATTGGCCTCTTTCCCTTATTCCTTTTTCCTTCTAACGACATTGTAAGGTTATATCTAAGCTTCCCATTGCACCATGGAAAGAGAGTAAACAAAATCATCGTCTTCAAATCCAATGTCAACAAATACTTGTCATAAAGCTATTTATATGTAATCAAATTTTGCTCATTCCATTCTTCATTTTCAATCAACTCATAATATTCTTCACCATTCAAATGACAATCCATTCATCTCATTAATCCTTACTATCAAGTCACTTTTAGCTTTGAAATAGTAACCTATTATTAAAAAAAAAGACAAATTCCCGGAAAACAAAAATATAGACTGTGTGAACAAAGAGACAAAATAGTAAATCATATAAGTGTATGCATCAAGTGGAATAAAAACGTAGATGTAATATAACTGATATATTCTTAATTTCCCACAGTGTATTCACTTTGCAAACAGAATCAGCTGGGCATATTTTTGTGGTGATGTGGAGGTTAAAGTTTACGTCTTTCTCTCTTATCTGGTAGTTGTAATTTTGCACATTAAAAAAAAAACAAAAAAAAACAAACAATAATGTCGCTCGATGACTCAGATGCCTTATTCTTTCATTCTATCACAGTGTTGTAAAGTTACCTATAAGCTTCCCATCTCTCGCCTCTGAAGTATACAAAACCAGAACTTTGCAGAACTGCATGAACGCAATCAGCTCATCTGTAAAAAGAAAAAAAATACTTTCCTCCCTACATGTCATTTCAGACTAACTCACGTCCCCCTCGTTCTATTGTTAATGGAATTTTTCATTCTCTTACATAATGTCACATTTATGCAGAAATTTTCCAATCTAAACTTATTTTTACACAGTCCTATCTAACTATTACATAAATAGTGGTAGCAGTTGTGACCCAACGGATCACGGATATATTTAGTATCATTTTATTAATGCTTCATATAACAGTTATAATGATTGGTGCGACTTATAAGTTTGATGACATATTGATTAACTTATTTTCATTGTTTATCTTAAGAGTGCTGAACTCATCAATGCTGGTATTTCAAGTCGATGTTCCCTTTGGCTTTCTTCAAGTAAAAGTTCATTTATGTACAATGAAATGAACCACACACCGAAAGAAGGCCGGAAGGCACAACAGCCAAAACGTAGGTAAACAACATCAATAATTAAATCAGTAATTCATAAACAATAGCCAAGGCGTGAATATCGTTGCTGTGAAAGGTCATTCCAAAGCAAAAAAAAAAAGAAAAAAAAACATGGCCGCCAGTCTATGAAAAAGAACTGCGGTATTACAACATAGAATGTAACAAAAAAAAAAAAAAAAAAATGCGCTGCCTTTCAGAGGAAAGCCTCTGATTTTCAAGTGAAGAGCTCAAAGGCAAGCATTGATCAACATTGTTCAAGTTAGCATCTTTTTGATGTAGTCATAAATGCTTGAATGCATTTATGTAAATCTGCCATTGTAATGGCGGCAATGTATATCAATGTGTTTCTATAACCCGGATAAAAGCAATATGCTTCAAAGAAATCCATAGTCTCCTTTGAATCCAAGAGTGTTAACCTTTTATCCAAAAGTCAAAGAAAGCAAGTCGGCTTTTTTTTTCTTTTGCTAGAAGGAGGGAGATTAGTTCCTTAATATATTGAAAAACTTACATAGTACCCGACGTTGCCCGGGGGGGGGGGCATAGATAACAAAATAGAAGAATAAAAAGGGGGTAACATCTCTATCTCCCTCATCTCTTTCTATTTATCTACCCAATCCTCCTCCTCACCCTTTTTCACACTCCTCCTCCCTCGTCAAGAAGGACTTCTGCTCCTGTTGAGGACAGGACAGATATTAAGTTTTGATCCTAGCTCAAAGATTAAGAAAGTGTCTTATAGTTCGAGTTTCAGACCAAAAGTTGATAAATAAATCTCTTTGGTTTGGAGAAAAGGTTCCCCCACCACCCATTTATCCTCAGATGTTTTTTTGTTTTGTTTTTTTAATAGATATTCTGTTTCTACTACCTACTAGCAAGGATAGTGCTGGCATCTCCACAAATAAAGTTTTTTTTTTAAATTCAAGTTATATTATTTGGATTATTCGAACTACTTTTCTCATCTTGAATGTTATTTTCACAATGTTTTGAGCAATATAACTTGTGATCCTTTTCAGGTGTATCTTGTTGAAGTCGAGAATATGGATGGAATTTCGAATGGAATTAACTATCCTTTGTGGATTAAATATCCACACGGGTAGCTAGATAAGTAATTCTTAGTATCGCCCATAGCAAGGATAAAACTTTAAACCACTTAAAACTAAATTTTACGGCATACTTTATTATACCACAGATTCTTAGTGTCAGCGATACTAAGAATACAATTACGAATTACTTAAAACTTCTACACGATCATGGTTAACGGAACAAGAGTGTTCTACCCCCATAAATTAAATAAAAGATTCTGTTTGAAATTCTGTGCAGATTCCAGAGTTCAACAAGATATACCTAAAGAAGGTCGGAGATTACATCGGCTGAAGCGTTGCAAGAATAACACTCAAGATGACAACAGATAACCTGATAATGACAACAGAATAATCCATATAATACAAATTATCAATGTTCATCTACAAAAATTTAGAAACATAACTTCAATTTGGTTGGTTGTAGGAATTTGTGGCATATCAATCCTTTTTTATTTGTGAAATGAAAATCAGTTCCAAATAACAAGGAATAATAGTTAATTAATAAAATGTCCTTTTGCAAAACTATATCACAAAGTTTCAGCAAATGTTCTGCTGGTTTGGTAGGTCAAGAGCAGGTTAAAGGCGATTTTATTTTCATTTTTTTACAAGGGGAGTCATCACTTATCAAGGCCTGAAGGCCACTCAAGGATAAAGGTTAATGGTGGCAATAAAGAGGCACTATCAAAGTCAATTCACGATGGTCCCTGGTGCGGTGTATCATTAACAAAACAAAGCTATTAGTGAAATTGTGCATGATGAAGGCCTATCATTCCACTTGTCTGTCTCTGTGGCAATTAATTGGAGCACAATTTTTTTTTTTTTCACGAAGGAGTCACCGAGGATGAAGGTTAATGATTTTACAGTGGTCAAGGGGAACATGTCGTAGTCATCATTAGTACTGGAAATTTGGTAAATTGGATTACTTAAGAGGATGGCTCAAATTTGTTCACATTGGACTTGAAGACAACCATATTGTAATCAGTTAGAAAGCAGGAAAACAGAACAGAGTTCCACAGATGTGCAGTTCTAAGAAAAAAGCTTTGTCCATGGAATCTACATTTAGGTTTAGGCACAGATAAAGAGTCAGGGAAATTATTGATAGTGGTTTCAGTAAATGAGTGTTTTTCGTGAAAGTCAGGACAGGGGTACTATAGACAGGAGCTCATGAAAATAACGATAGAGCAGAGACAGGCTTACAATGTCTCTTCTGCGGGAAGGAGGTTGCAAGGAAGAGAATAGAACATCACCCACTAGCCTACAAAGTCTATTTTGAACTCTGTCAAGGCAGGATAAGTTGCTTCTAGCAGCTCCTTCCCAGACATGGCAACAATACTCCATCCCTGGACATACCGGATAGAAATTTGCATCAGCAGTGAGATATCTAAGACCAGCAAATCTTGGATTGTGAGGTTCTCTGTTGATGCTGCTGCATGTCTAGGTTTCTTGCCAATTCTGTTAATAACGAGGAAGCAAAAGTGTTGACACGAGCTGGATCCCATATAAGTGACTTGGTTTTTTGCAAAGAGAAACACCATTAGACCATCAAGCCTTTTGCCATCCTCTCTGTCAAGGCCAGTTGGTTTGCGAATCAACAGGAAGCTATTGATTTCTGGGGCCTGCCAGACAATATAATTAAAAGTGCTATATCTAAGGGAATCTGTCCGTGCTCTTTCTACATGAAAGGATGTGGAGTCCATTTATACCAACCCACTGACCACAATGGAACCTGTGCACAGGTTGACGGTGAATATGAGTCAAGCAACACTCTTAGGATCATTTTATGCCAAAACATCACACACGTTTTGTTAATTTTCTTTTGTAATCATATATTTTGTTTAATCAAGAAGTCAAGAAACTACAGATTCTATTTCAGTCATAGATCAGACAATGGCAGATAGCACTACTCCAGAACATAATCGGTCTGACATTAATGGTAACAGTGACTCTGCATACTTCAGAGCTCCCAAATTTAGACCTCGCCATCAAAAAGCTTCAACTGGAAAAATGCTGTTTCTGTTGATGTAATGAATGCATACATTAGTGGCATAACAAGGCCATAGGGTAGACAACCGAAGCAACAAAACTGAAGCTGGCCTGTAGAATACTTTATATACAACTGTAGGCAAATTTGGATATATTTTATTGGTTTGAAAATATAGTTATTTTTTTTACCAATTGTCATAAAGTTTTAACCACAGAATAGTATCATAATCTTTAAAAAGCCTGCAAATTTTCATGTAGTTTCGTACCATAGAACCAAAGATATGAGCATTGAAATATTTAATTTGGCTACCATTGGATATATATACACACACACATATATATATATATATATATATATATATACACCAGCTTTTTCGGCAATTTTATAAGTTCTAAATCTCAGCGACTATTGATTAGAATTTAACAAATGAAGGCTGGTTGAAAAGGTAATGACCTGTGTAGTGGGCTATGTGACATTCGCTCTTAAGGTCGCACATTAAGGGGATCATCTATCATCCTGGGCCTATTTTTGGCACTTTTTACAGCCACAAAATGTTTCAATCATAGTAATTTGTTTTACTAGTTTTGCATATGAATTACAAAATATCTGATATTTCCTCAAAACCTATGGCCTTGATGAAGGGGAAAATAAAACTTGCTGCTATGGTTTCAAATGATCTGAAATAACAGCAAGGGAAGATTTGATTCCAAATATTTCTCATGTTGTATCTCCCCTCTTTGGTTTTCATACATAAAGTAAATTTCGCAGTGTATAAGAATTATTTGATACTGAAGATATTCATAATCTACCCATTTCCAAAAGAGTAGAGATATAACATATGAGAAATATTTGGAATCAAGTCTCCCCTTGCTGTTATTTCAGATCATTTGAAACCATAGCAACAAGTTTTAGTCTTCTCTCCATCAAGGCCAGAGGTTTTGGATATATATATATATATATATATATATATATATATAGTAATTGATAAAATATATATGGCGATTAAGCTACACTGAATATTCTGCGTTTCATCCAACTATAGGATTCGTCAGGCTTATGCGCGAATTCTGTCGTTGCTTCTTGTTTTTATACATGTTGAGGATTACTAGTTGGCCACTCAGCTTTCTAGTATCCACCCCGCCCCTTCCTACCAGCCAATGGGCATGCATTTTATCAAACAAAGGATCTGTTTTAGAGCTAGGTTAGTGGTTTTTGGTGGCCGTTCTGCTTCTTTTTTTTTTTTTTTATATACGTATAAATATACCTATGTGTACACAATAATGCACATATATATACATATATATATATATATATATATATACACATATGCGTGTGATCGTTTATGTATATTCATGTTTATTTAATTTATTTATTTGTTTGTTTTCTATTGTTATTGTTAGTTTTAAAGCTATTTTGTATCGCTATCCTAGAGTGAGTTTTATTTTGTGAACACAGTTGTTTGCTATTTCTCGCCTGCAGTTTAATAGATTTTGAGGTTCTTTAAAGTACAGGATAGAAAATTTTTCATGGAGGCATAATTTACATGGGTCGTCTAAATGTCTGCATGTGGTAGCTTGTCTTATTATTTTCCATTCGACTACCGGCGAATGTCCGCTTTCTTTGAGTTCCCAGTATTTATTCGCTAGTGTTGTTTTTATACGGTGTTTTTTATTTTTGAATGTGCTTTTGTGGTCATAGTATCGGGTTTTGAAATCTAAGGAAATCATGCCTATGTAATATTTTTTGTTATTCGGGTTTTCTTTTGTAAATATTGTTGCTTGATAGACTACGCTTTTTGTTAGACATTTGTTTTGGACTGGGCAAAGTGTGCGGTGTCTACAATTGCATTTATCTTGTTCGTTATTAGTATTTTTATTTTTGGTATGGTTGTACTTGTCCGGGGTTGGTTTGTTATTATTATTATTATTATTATTATTATTTCTGCTAGTGTTGTTTTTATTTCTGTCCTGGTATCTACTTTTTTTATTGTTTATTTTGTTGTTGTTTACATTGTTTTCATTTAGTATTTTGTTATTATGTGCCTTAATTATCATCTCTAAATTTTCGCAACAACTGTAAGATAACTTCAAGGTATTTTTATTGAAGATTTTGTGCAAGGGGTTGGTTGCGGGAAAGTGTTTTTCAATAAGATCTAGAAATTTCTTGCCAAGTTTTGTTTTTAACATTTGATTGTATGGGGCCGTATACCAAATTATAGTTCTTTTTCTTTTGTTTTTAATTTTATTATAGTTGTTGGTGTTTTGTTGTTTATATTTGATATCTATATTTTTGTATCCACTGTTTTTTAGGGCTGTTTCGTAAATATTGGATGACCTGTTAAATGCATTTTCATCGCTTGAGTTATTACTGAGTTTACTTACGATCGAGTTAGGAATATGTTTTATAATTGATGGTAAATTGGAGTAGCTACTCCAATTTACGTAAACCCTAAGTCCAACCACCCACCATCAATTATAAAACATATTCCTAACTTGATCGTAAGTAGACTCAGTAATAACTCAAGCAATGAAAATGCATTTAACAGGTCATCCAATATTTACGAAACAGCCCTAAAAAACAGTGGATACAAAAATATAGATATCAAATATAAACAACAAAACACCAACAACTATAATAAAATTAAAAACAGAAGAAAAAGAAGTATAATTTGGTATACGGCCCCATACAATCAAATGTTAAAAACAAAACTTGGCAAGAAATTTCTAGATCTTATTGAAAAACACTTTCCCGCAACCAACCCCTTACACAAAATCTTCAATAAAAATACCTTGAAGTTATCTTACAGTTGTTGCGAAAATTTAGAGATGATAATTAAGGCACATAATAACAAAATACTAAATGAAAACAATGTAAACAACAACAAAATAAACAATAAAAAAAGTAGACACCAGGACAGAAATAAAAACAACACTAGCAGAAATAATAATAATAATAATAATAATAATAACAATAATAATAATAATAATAAAAAACCAACCCCGGACAAGTACAACCATACCAAAAATAAAAATACTAATAACGAACAAGATAAATGCAATTGTAGACACCGCACACTTTGCCCAGTCCAAAACAAATGTCTAACAAAAAGCGTAGTCTAGCAAGCAACAATATTTACAAAAGAAAACCCGAATAACAAAAAATATTACATAGGCATGATTTCCTTAGATTTCAAAACCCGATACTATGACCACAAAAGCACATTCAAAAATAAAAAACACCGTATAAAAACAACACTAGCGAATAAATACTGGGAACTCAAAGAAAGCGGACATTCGCCGGTAGTCGAATGGAAAATAATAAGACAAGCTACCACATGCAGACATTTAGATGACCCATGTAAATTATGCCTCCATGAAAAATTTTCTATCCTGTACTTTAAAGAACCTCAAAATCTATTAAACTGCAGGCGAGAAATAGTAAACAACTGTGTTCACAAAATAAAACTCACTCTAGGATAGCGATACAAAATAGCTTTAAAACTAACAATAACAATAGAAAACAAACAAATAAATAAATTAAATAAACATGAATATACATAAACGATCACACGCATATGTGTATATATATATATATATATATATATGTATATATATGTGCATTATTGTGTACACATAGGTATATTTATACGTATATAAAAAAAAAAAAAAAAGAAGCAGAACGGCCACCAAAAACCACTAACCTAGCTCTGAAACAGATCCTTTGTTTGATAAAATGCATGCCCATTGGCTGGTAGGAAGGGGCGCGGTGGATACTAGAAAGCTGAGTGGCCAACTAGTAATCCTCAACATGTATAAAAACAAGAAGCAACGACAGAATTCGCGCATAAGCCTGACGAATCCTATAGTTGGATGAAACGCAGAATATTCAGTGTAGCTTAATCGCCATATATATTTTATCAATTACTAACTAGCTCTACCTACGTATTGAGCACTTTTGAAGTAAATACTTAAAGTTTACGCATAAATCTATACTCTCGTATAGTAAATTTATGTGAATAAATGAAATAGTTATATATATATATATATACACACACACACACACACCAGAAAAAGTGCTCTGATGAACTCCAAGCCCTTGTACCTCCTTGACATAAATACCCCTGGAATTCCCACCCAGGTCCCTGATTCTCCGACTGTACTGACATTCAGAAGTTCAAGTGTAATGTGAATAGACATCTTGGTACTCAACTCCCTACATAGTACCTCTGCAAATTTTGTCCCAAATAGTAGCTACTTACATCCAAGCGGCACTGTACCTTATTTGGGGTGACAAAGCAATAAAAAAAAAGTAACTATCCTAGGTTGGGTAAAATTAATTTTAAGAACCAAACAGTTTTGCAATATTTTCATGTTCACTTATGAGGATTAAAATCAAAATATGATACTGAATCTTATATTTAGAATCCTTAATCCACTATTGATCAAAATCTATTACATGATTTTGATTTTATAAAATGTCTAAAATTTAAGACATAAGCTTAAGAGGTCTTAAGAAAAAATTGGAAAAAAAAATCAGGAAATCTTGCTCCATTGGTGTCTAATGACTATAAATCAAATTTAATGCAAATCTGAAATATTTGAATTTTCAAATCAGTTTTGCCTATATTATATCCTAATAATTCTAAATGTTGTTGAATATTTATTGATATCTAATCATATTTTCTTTTAAAATTGCACAAAAATCAGAAGTATCTAAATTTTCACGACTTCTATCCCCTTTTTGTATAAAACTATATTAAACTAATGGATCACATTACCCACCTTTACGTTTGTAATGTTACCCACGTTTACACACGGGACCCACACGTTGTATACGTCGCTAAAAACAAAAGACAAATAAAAATTCAACTCATTTTGTTTTGTTTTTTGTTTTTTTTTGTTTTTGTTTTTTTGTTTTTTTTTTTTCTTTAATAACGACATTTACTTCCGTGTACTTTCCCCGAATAAAACGCGAATCTAAACGTCTTCGTGTTCTCTGCCGCCCGTCATTTCATACGTGCTGAACATGATCACCGGTCTGTGTGCGCATTTTTTATAGTCTTTTTCTTCACACACAGTTCGGCATTTGCGTGTCCGAGCTTTGTTACACGTTCAGCAGCTGTGTCTCAAACTTCATCACGATTGGTTAATTAATTTTATTACGAATCCTGTACATACAAATATAAAAAGATATACACATATCTAACTTTATATAAATAAAGACATAGATATTCAGAATATCTGGTAAGTATCAAGGAGCAACTATTTTCCCTAAACGTGAAACCTCAAACGAAAATGAAAAAAATGTCCAGATGTTTAAACTAAAAAAGAACTTTCAGACATTAGTCTGAAAGAAAATTAAGTTCCTTTTTTTTTTTTTTTCTTTTTTTTTTTTTTAATACAGCTTGGATTGCTTATAGAAATTAAAAGTTAAGATGCTAGGGTCAAAATTTCTAAGTAGAGAAAGATATGATTAGGATTGACGAGGGTAGGGAAGGTAACGAATTTGTCAGGTGAGAGGATAAAGTTAATCCGGAACGGATCCATCCACAACAGTAGAAACATGAGTCAGAACTAATGAAAAGAATAAACACACATACGGGAGCTTATCTTAAGTCTGTAAAGTCTTTTTGATCTAATTAAAACCAGAAATATATATATATATATATATATATATATATATATATATATATATATATATATATATATATATATATGCCCTAAGGGGTGAACGCAGTTGTGACCCTCATACCGTGCCCACCCCTTTATGATTAAGTAGGAAGCCAATTCTTAATAAATAAACATCGATTTTAAAGTTTTATATATCTGTAATTTGATTTACTCCACAGTTTCTTCTTCTTCTTTGCACACTCTTTCTCGTTTAGACGTGATGTTGCTAGTCTCAGTCTTTTCTATAAATACTATTATGGCATGTGTGCTTCAGAATTGTCTGATCTAGTTCTTGTTTCTTATTTCAGCTCGTTTGACTCATTGATCTCATAGTCTCAATCAATTTTTATACCTCTTTATAAATACAGTTTCAATTTTATTAGTTTCTTTCCAAGAACTGCAAGCTTGTGAAACTCTTTTCCTTCTGACTGTTTTCCTATTACCTTCAGCTTTGGTCTTTTCAAGACTAAGACCAACACGCATCTGTCTTTGTGATAATCATCTTTTGTTCTTGTTCGCTACTCACATCAAGTGGCTTCATGCCTGGTCTAGAGCGATTTCCACTAAAAAAAAAACAAAAAAAAAAAAAAAAAACCATCTTTAAATGATAATGGATAACCATTTAAAGTTTTAATGAAAGTCAATGATCCTTCTGACTGTGTTCAAAACAAAAGAATGTCCCCATGATTCACAGAAGAAAAAGTGGATGATGCCAGAAAATACCTTTTGTTTTGGCAGTATTGGAATGGAAGGGAATTAAAAACAACCAGCAGTAATCTTTACAAAAGGGCGGTGGGGAAGCACATCCCGGCAGATTCAACACTAGGCTGATGGGTTGGAAGTGATGAGTCTCAGCACTTCCGATTCCTGGTGCTGTCTGACTCCAACTGACATGTGAGGTGTAGGGGGAACACTTGTGTAGGTGCTTCAAAGAACCAGTCTAACAAACTATATTCATAAATCAAAACCATTCGAATAGCCGGATGGACTAATTACTCAATGATAAAATTTGTCTATTTACATGAAAAAAAAAATAGTGCATCGAAACATGTAACTGCTACATACCTAAAAACAATTCTTGTGGATTCAAGATTATTCTCCAGAGAAAATTTAGACTGCACTCCTCCTTGCATGTAACCATATCAGTCTATAGACTAATTTTTAGGAGGCTAATTTGCTTGCAATACTCTTAGAGATTGAAGATATAAACTACCAAAAATTTAATAAATTATGGGTGGCATTTTTGAGGAGTCACCCAAGATTTATGAAAAAAAAAGAAAAAAAAAAGGCAGGTGAAGTGCTCTTTAGCCTGTGGGAACCTTGATACTGTGTCTGCATAAAAACACTGGTCCCTACCACCTCACTTATTAACGTCATGAAGGGCATCCAGTTTTGCTTCAATCAAGGAAATGACTTGCAAAGAAAATTAGGCACGTTTTAGGCTGTGCAGTTTAAATAAAGAGTTTGTCAAAGATTAGTTTAGAAGTCAACTTCAGAAAACATGTAAAATGAACATTCAATGTTGAAAAACAACTTAAGCATGCTATACAATCATACTGAAAAAAGGCTCGCGTAGAGCACATTCATAACTGAAACGTGACAAATCAGTTGTAGGCTGAAATTTATTTGTACAGAAGATGATTAGATTGTAGGAATTTTTTTAACAATTTTAAGGATGGAATTTTGGGGGTCGCCTAGTATTAAGATTTATTAAAAAGGGCGGGTGAATCATTCTTTAACCTCAGTGGGAAATCACCTAGAGATGGTGTCTCAATAAAAGTACTGATCCCTATAATCTCATTGGAGTCTCATTAGGAAGAGCATCCTGCCTATAAAAGTTTTATTTAAGAAAATGAATTCCATACAAAATTTGGTCACATTTCAGGCTGCGCAGTTTAAGATGAGTTAGTTTGGAAGTCAATTTATAAAATCAATTCAAAATATTTCAGAAAGTAAACCACAATGGCTACTAGTAGCAAGCTCAATCGCACCACATAAAGAATGATGAGGCAATTAAAAACTGGATTCAAAACGTCAAGGAGGACATCAGGGACTTTACCAATCCAACAAATTTTAAAACATACTTCCAGACTCGAGTCTCGAAAGCCCTTCTACAACTCAAAAATCAAAAATTTCAACCCAGTTGAGACATGGAAGGAAAAATGGAGAAACAATACTCCCAAAGCAGGGGACATCATTGAAGACCCAACTTTGCGCTTCCCAGGTTTTGCTACGAATAGTAGGAAGCAGTGGGTAGCTGCAAACCAAATAAGAACAAGACGCTGCAAGACTGCAGTGAACATACACAGGTGGAGGCAGACTTCCCAATCTGCACAAAGCGCAAGGAATCCCCCCCTCCATCAGGACAAAGACCACCAGATCCTATACTGTCCAGTCTCCTAACTAGAAAGAGGCTATGCAACAGCCCATCTATCTGAAGACAATTTCTCAGACTGGCTAAAAAATAACAGTATAGAAGTCTAACCTATACGAAACTACTACTAGCAAGTAAAAGGGCCTTAAGAAGATGAAGGAAATTTACTGAATATTTTTTATGTGATTTGAGACACAGGTACATGCCAATATACTGGATGCAATGCACAAACGCTACACAAATATCCTCTTTCAAAGATAAACAAATGAACACGTACAGGAACATTAACAGAGACATAATATTTACTACTGAAGCTATAGGAAACCTTATGGTACCAGAAGCGATATTAATTGCGAAACAAGCCACAAATTAAAACTGATTTGAACTAAACACAAAATACATAATTTTACACCCACCCACACATTTGACAAATAACAAAAATGAAGAAATTTTATTAATTATATTGAAATTTTATATGGTATGTAATGAAAGAGAAATTGTTTTATATAGTTCAGATCGATTCTTATGAGAATAAATTTCCAAAACAAAATAAACATTTGAAGAGTTATTTTTAATTTTTTTAATGCAATTGAGCTGTAAATAAATTAAAGTACATATCAGCATTATATCATACTGTGATTTAATGTTAATTTTGGTGCAAAAACTTCTTACACTTGTTTCTGTAAAACATTTACAGTGTACTTGAACAAAATCAAAGTTATGGTATGAACATTTCTCTCTTTAGAGACAATAATAGCCAGATTAAAACTTTATATCATTTTAGTGAAAAAAACAACTTTCAAATAAGCATCATAATCGCCAAGGTAATATAACTCAAAACCTGATACTAAAAAGAAAATCAAATTATATATATATATATATATATATAGCCTGAGTGCCTGGCGTTGCCCGGGTGTTTGGAGGTGTGTGTTGAGCAAAAAAAAAAAAAAAAAAAAAAAAGTGGTAGTACACAGGCAAGCTCGAACCCGTTCCACGAAGGAGGAAAAGAAAGTGAAAAGAAAAAAAAAAAGTTGTGAAGCGTTACCTGTTGTGCCCATCACCAAATCGGAAGTGATGTAGGTTTAAATAAAGGCTAAACAATCGAAAAGAGGCGATGACTTTCGAAAATATCGGCGAAAAAAAAGTAACCCCTCCCTGTAGAAAAGTGCCCAGTTGAGGGTAAAGGAAGTAATATTTTTGGCTAATTTTTCGATATTTGTCATCCAAAGGATCAAGCTTCAAAATGATACCGATCTCGTGAAAATCCGTCGCCTCTGTCAAAAGGTTTTGTGAGACATACAAACATACATACATACATACATACATACGTTTAAACAGACTGGTGAGATTTACATTATAGATAAGAAGTATGTTATGGTTTGCTTGAAGCATTGTTTAACAGATAAAAGGTGTTTTTGAAGGCTTGACAATGCAGGAATGTACAGTAGTTGTGAGTAGATAAATTAACAAATAATAAATAATTCAATAATCTTCTTTATTTAGCTGATTGATTTTTTTTTCAAATTCCATCCACAGTTGAATAAAAAAAACAAAACAATCAGGTAAATAAAAGAATATTATTGAATTATTTATTATTTGTTTATTTATCCGCTCACAACAACTGTACATTCTTGCATTGTATGCCTTCAAAAACACCTTTTATATATATACTAGCAGGGACGCCCGGCATTGCCTGTGTGTTTGTAGATGTAAAAGAAAAAAAAAGTTTTGGTAGGTAGACAGATAGGTAGGCTCGAATCCGAAGCTTTGAGGCGAGGGTAGAAAAAGTGTGAAAAAAAAAAACCTGCCATCATACCGCTCGGCCACGACGGAACAGGAAGTGAAAAGTGTTTTAATTCCACAATTAAAAAGTTAAGTGACAGGTGCGTAAATTTAATGGGGAATGAATAGCAATTGTCTGATATAAGGGGTTTCCCTCGCATTGATCAAATCTCATTGCTTTTCTGGACGTCCCTACCACGAGTGCCAGAGAGAACTGTTTGTTACATATTCAGTTTTGTTTATATATGGAAAAGCCAAACAAACATGCAAAGGTTTTTTTAAAATCGTGAAAATAGTGTGTAAAAGTCGCCCAAATTAAAAGATACACACGACCTCGTTTTGTGAATCAGAGTTATTACAATCTAGGGAGTATATAAAAAGCAGTGACCCCCCCTCCCCAAGCCTTTGGCGGACATACACAAAATGTGCACACACACACTAACATACATTTTACCTTTTATATATATACTAGCGGGGGTACCCGGCGTTGCCCGGGTGTTTGGAGGTGTGTGTGTGCTGTTGAATAAAAAAGAAACCGGGGGGGGGGGGGATCGAACCCAAAGCCCTGAGGCGAAGTTTGAAAATAAACTGTGAAAAGAACATGAACCGTTCGGCCAGCCAGAATGAGTTACTGAAAGATGTTTGAATTTATTTAAGTAAGAACAAAATTGACAGGTGCCCGCACGAAAGTCGTAGAGTGTTACGAAAACGACGACGTAAGCAATAGCTATTCAGCAAATGAGGTCAATGACCAGGTTTGTTTGTTATAAGCGAAGTAAAAAAAGAAAACATAAAAACGAACGGGTGGGGGGTAATCAAAACATTGAAAAAAAAACACAAAAAAACTAACGTAAGGCAAACGAACGATGTTAAATGTAAAAATCGGAAAAACAAAAAAGAAAACAGAAAAACGAACGTTAAAACTCCAAAAAAAAAAAAAAAAAAAAAAAAAAAAACACACATGAAAAATGGCTTAAATAAATTTAAAAAATCGGTGGGTACCCGTGTGTTTTTGGGTGTGTGGTCGGGGGTGGATAAGCAAAGTAAAAAAAAATTCAGAAAAACGAACGTTACGTGAAAAATGGCTTAAATAACACTGGTTCAATATTTAAAATTAAAAAAAAAAAAGACATCTCACAGCATGATTCGAACCCAAAACGTTTAGATAACAAACCAACGCGCTAACCAAATGAGCTAACGCGACGTACATGAAATTTAGTCACTTCTTCAACTATTTAAAGTAAATCAGGTCATGAGGTCATCTGACGCATGCGTAGAACCGGTCGTCGTCATGAGGCAACGGTTTTTGTTTACCCTCCGTCTGTCGAAAATTGTCGATTTCGGAGTGAAAAAAAATTAACGTTTTTGGCCAATTTTTCGATATTTTTCGGGCGAAGGATGGGGCTTCAATATGATACCGAGTTTGTGAATTTTCGTTGTGTCTGTCGAAAGTTTTTAGTGGACACACAAACACACATACATACATACATACATACACACATTTTCGCTTTTATATATATAGATATAAGAGATGGAGAGAAAGAGTAAACAAGTATGGATTTAATCTAATAAAAATTCATTGAAATGCAAATAATAAAGATAAATCATATTTAATATGACTCATTGCGTTACAATTTATTTTGATTTATTTGAAGGATTTACATCTAGTTTTCTCAATATATATGTACATATTTATATTTCAAATATTAATGTTTATAGCACAATTTTTTTCAATAAGTCAATAGTGTAGAACTAGAGTTATAAATATGTTTTAGTATATGAACGACCATGAATGCAAATTACAAATTCGCCAAATGTCATTCCCCACCCCATTCAGAGTATACAATTGTTTCAGCTTACCAAATAAATATATGAGTATCCTAAATGTTTTGGTAGTAGGCCGAAACAATTGTATACTTTGAATGGAAAATAAAAAGAAAATGATTTTTTTTAATAAACTTGTAAAATTTGCATTCAAGTTCATATATATATATATATGTTAAAAGTCCACGTATGCTTCTAGGATAGTGATTTAAAAGTTATGAAGTTTTTGAAGTATGAAAACCGTGTTACTTTCTGTATTTAATATTTTATTTTTTATATTTCAAGTGGTCCTCCGCTTTTGGTCAGAAAAAGTATAAAAATTTTTGATACTTTTTGTGACTAAGAGCGGAGGACCGTTTGAAATATAAAAATAAAATATTAAATACAAAAAGTAGCATTGTTTTCATGCTTCAAAAACCCCTGATAACCTTTAAATCACTATATATATACATACATATATGTGTGTATGTTTTGTGTGTGTGTGTAGTTGTACTAGCTGTCCCTACTCGGCATTACCTGGGTGTAAGTAGTTCTGAAGCTACAGGTTCATCTTTGTTCATCCCACCACAACTTTTATCTCCCTGTCTCAAGAAGAAAAGTGTCACTTTTCTTACACCAATCATACCAGACGAAAATCCGTCTGACGTCAGTCTAACAAAAACTAGGTCGTTGTGATAGCGTTTTCTTTTTGTTAGGCTGCGATATTCGTTCGGTTCAGGTTTTGCTTTCTCGCTTGTCAACAGGGGCTGTTTAGGCAATTTTTAAGAGACCAGAATGCACCACCACTTGTGTACTGGACTAGTCTCCTCACTTTCTGGCCTTGTGCCACATTTTTCTGTGTGCTCTATATTGCTCAAACCTTTCTTGGGACGGGTATTCTACTATTATCATACTCTAAAATGTGTGTGTGAGGGCACTTCTCAATCTATATACTCAACGAATTTTTGATCTACAGACTTGAATTTGGTATATAGGGTATTCAGACATGTGGAAAACTAATCTATTTTCATCTGGAAAAATGTCTTCTAAAGGGTTAAAATTGAAAAATTGGTACATGGAAATTGTTGGATTTTTCTGTTTGCTACCTGTTTAACGATTACTCATGCATAAATGGTTCACATAGATTTGTTATGTTAAGTATAAGTCGGTTTGAAAACGCCTTTTAAAGAGTGTGTTATGGTAATCGATCTCAGCTCGAATATTTTTTTAAACTCACATGACATGAACTGTTTAGAAAAAACATAATACTAGCATGCGCATGTCTCAGTTTCTTTGCATTTTTTTTTTTTTACTTCATTTTTATTAAAAAGAATTTAAGGTTATGTTTAATATCTACGGTGTTTCTGTTTATAATAAATAAGAATTTTGTATTACTTAAAATATTTATGCATATTTTACGACCGAGCAACGCCAAGCAGTCTGCTAGTTATTGAATAAAGTCTGTTTCATCATTTTAGACTTTGTTAAAAATAAAACTTGACCGGATGAAAATCAAACAAAGTATCTTTGCATGGCAAAACTTTTGTGGTCGTTCAGAAGTTTGGTTACAATTGAAGTACATGGAGAAAAAGGTGCTAATGTGTCTTCAAGAGTTAGAGTGGTTGATGTGAGTTCATTCTATAAAAGTGAGAATGTGTGGGCGAGGACACTTCTCAACCTATATACTCGACAAATTTTTAATCTACAGACTCGAAATTTGGTATATATATATTCAGACATGTAGAAAATTTTTTAATCCGTTTTCATTCGGCCATTACTAACCAGAAGAATGATACAACAGCTGAATAAGGGAAGAGCTTATCAGGCATGTGTACTCAGTGTGATGATGTATGGAAGTGAAATCTGGTCAGTGAGAGCTGAGGACATGCATTGCATGAAGAAAAATGATTCTAGAAAGCTTAGATTTGATGACCTCAGAGAAAGATTAAATTTAAACATTTATAGAAAGACGTGCACTGAACAGGGAACTTTGATAGAATTGCCACATGGAAAGAAAGGGTGAAAGTTTTTTGATAAGCAGATATAGAATAGTTGAGATAGCATGGTCAGTTCACAAGGGAAAACAACGAAAAACCAAAAAACATGGCAGAGGAAGAGATAAAGATGGACTTGAGTGAAAGGGGGATAAATAAAAACTTGGTTGGTTAGTTGTTTTTGTTTTATGGCATATCAACCCTTTTGGGTTATTTAATGCCAAATCCAGTGATTTTGAAGAACAATTTTTTAATAGAGTATATTTGTTTTTTAAGTCGGTTTCTATTTAACCCATAGTTGGAACCCTAACAGGTACTACCACTCCGTGTCAGGTGGACCTGGGAGTAATGGCAATTAAAGGGTGGCTCCACACTCCCCAAAGCCTGCAAGCTGGGGCCTCACCATCGGATATAGTTAAAGGTCATATCCAGGACCAAAAACCTGGTTGGGGTTAGGTTATTATGGAAGTCAATTTCTTAAAAAGAATTCAACACATGCCAACATGTTAAAAAGGCGTTAACCAGAATATGGTAACAATGGTTTCGTTTTCAAATGAAAAGTAATGGGAAAAAAAGGAAAGAAAACATTTGAATTTCTAATTAGAAATCCTTTTCCTTTTCATTTGTATATCTTATTTGTAAGCACAACAAAAACAATTGCAAGAATTTGCTATTTTTAAAATAAAAATGTCTTTCTAGACATGAAGTAGCCCCAAACGAAAATATATTTACTTACAACCGTTTGATGACAAAAGTTTGTTTTTCTCATAGAAAAGATAACCAGACATAAACTTAACGTTTTCATGACTATTTTCTTCCTGAGATGACTTTGTCGTTAAGAAATCAACTCTGAAATTTCTTAGTTTTGTTTTCGCATCAAATTTTACTTGGGGTTTATCATTCAAACACAGTAGTGCTTGAATATATGGTTAAGTGGCAGTTTTTGTCATTTAGAACTGCTTTAAAGCTTCACTGTTCAAATTTTAATTGATTTTAAACTTCTTCCACTTAAAGTTACCAATACTACGACCAAAAAGGTTATGGGGGGAAAAAAGCTATATTCCAAACATTTAATTCAGAAATTTACATTTTTATAAAATAAGGCATTTTACACGTGATCAAAATTATAAGACCAGGGATATCAATTCTACAAAATTGTACGAAAATTGTATGAAAACATTCAACAACCAAATTTAATGAGTTCTACCTCCACGTGGGTGTGTGTGTGTGTAATATATATATATATATATATATATATATATATATAGAGAGAGAGAGAGAGAGAGAGAGATTTAAAATTAGATATGTGTAAATGTTTATATGATTCAAACACTACTGTGTTTGAATATATGATTAAGTGGCAGTTTTAGTCATTTAGAACCGCTTTAAAGCTTCACTGTTCACTCATTTTTCGATCAAATTTCAAACAATTATTATAGTTTATAGATCACTTTCTCAGCTATATTTTGGAAAAAAGATTTTCAATTTTCGTTCTCTAAAACAAAAGTTCAAAATCGTGAAAATTCGTAAGGAGGTGAGCAACGTTTTTTATGACTGGTTTCCACAGAAACCACATCGCTTCGACTAGTGTTACTACTAATTCACTGGTGTCACAAAAAGAAAAGTAACAAGTGAAACAGAGAGAATGAAAGCAGACGGGTGCCATACATTGTTATTACATATGTGTATGTTATGTTTATGGAGGCAAAAAAATAAGATTGAAATTAAACAAAGAACAAGTGAATTTATTGGAAACCTGGAAAAAGCATGGATTACAATAGAAAAATACAAGCATGAAAAGTAATATGGTTAAGCTTAAGCATGGAAAAGGACAAAATATTCTAGTAAAAAACTATAATAAATTTATAACTTAAAATATTGCAGCATTAATATTTTTTTTTTAATTCAATTTAATATTATATAATCAATTCTTAAAACGTAGAAAATATTAAAAATTATCATATTTCTTAGTTTTTAGTGCTTAGAAGGGAAAGAAATTTACGCATGTGCAGATGAAACACATTAATGGAAGTAGAATGAAATTTGACCACTTTACAATGAATTGTAATTAATCATTTTTTCTGAATTTTAGAAATTATACATCCGGGGCAATGCCAATCACGAAAATATAAACTTTGTGTGTGTCCATTTTGGATTTATAAAAATTTAGCTGGTCATACAAAAATGTACACAATGGTTAGAATCTTAAAAAGATCTCTCGGTCGGAGTAACTAAACTAATGGGAGAATGTTTGACATCCGGTAGAACGCCCCATCCCCAGGAAAAACACAATAAGAAAATTAAAAAAAAAAAAAAAAAGATCTATAAACTTGCTAAAAAAAAGATCATTCCTATCTGGAGAGGATTATGATGGCTATCCAAGATCAAGGCTTGCTAACCAATGCTTTTAAGAGTGGTTTAAGCAATGGCAGTAAGTGCAAGTTCTGCCAGATAGAAGTAGAGCGTGTTAACCACCTGACATTCAATAATAAGGTTCTGCTGGGGAATGGCTACTATACGACGCAACACAATGGAGTGTGTGAATATCTCTCTTGGACGGTCTGTAAAAAGTTGGACATCAAATGCAGCAGTAAGTCCTAAGAATATATACCAGTAAGAACAGTTGGCAATAAGTCATACACCATCCATTATGACTATGCAGTCTCTACAGCTATGTACCTAGAAAAAGGAGCCATACAACCTGATTTAATGATATGAGACAAGAAAGAAGTAACCTTAGTAGAAGTTAGTGTCCCCACAGGTGCTGGGTTAAAGAGAGCTGAGAGGGAAAAGAAAACGAAATACGAAGGTCTCATGCATGACATGAAAAGAAACTGGAATTTTTGGAAGATGCCTATCATTCCAGTAATTATGGGAACAAGTGGACTCATGAAAAAATAAAATTTCAAAAACTACCTTGCAAATATACCCGGTAAACCAAGTGCAAGAGAGATTCAAACAATTGCACTTAAAGGTGGCAGTCAGAATCTTAAAAAGATCTCTCGGTTGGAATATCTAAGTTAGTGAGTGAATGTTTGGCATCTGGTAGGATGCCCCATCCCCAGCTTGAACAAACTGGTAAGAAAAAAAAAATGCTCTTTATATAACAGATGATAATGAATGATAAAAAAAGTGTTTTAATAAATAAAAAGATGAACAACTCAACATAAAAATAAATGAATCGATGTGTTTTTAAAAGTTTTTTTTTTTAGGAAAACTGGAAAAGAACGTTTTGTACGTTAAGGAGATGACAATAAACAAGTGCAAAGGTCTGCCCAAAAATCAATGGATGAATGGAAAATGACCTTTCACCTTTGTAAGCGAACAATAACGAAAAAAAAAGAAGCAGGACTTTTGCCGTTTGACAATGAAAATGTCGCTTGTTTCACTAAGAATTTGCTTGTTTTCACAGAAATTTAATGCAGAAAATGTCAACCGATTATCAGCAAGAAGGTCATGTGCTGGCAACTGAAGAATTACTCGGGTTTAAAGTCAATTATCACAAGTGAAGAGACACGGAAGAGAACATGGAGGGAGGATCCAATATCAGCTGTGATTTGGTAAACATCAACAAGTATTCGTTGAGGAGATAAATGTGGCACAAGACTATGTTTAAAAGCTTCATCTCTTATTTGATCAACCAACTACGAGCTTGCATAATATCAAAACACGCTATCCTTATCAGACTGATTGCTTGGCTTAATGAATATAGTGACGGACTATATAAATGGTTATACACTGTATCCAATAATATTAGATATCCCAAACCAAAATTTTAGTTTTGTTATATCGACGAACTCTTTATATCGACAATTTCTTTTTTTCTACTCAATGTTTGCACCTGTCAAGTATTAATATAGTGGCAAATGTATTCTTAGTCAAGATAACAGAGTTATTTCCTCTTAAGTAATTGCAGTATGGTCGATGTTTGCTCCTCATGATACCGTCCTCCCATGATTATTTTTTTTGGGGGGGGGGCTAATATAGTATCCTTTATGTTGACATGATACCATCTTCAAAGACATGTGGGTAATGTAGTATATGCTCATTCTCAGGAGAGAATTGGGAATGGTGACACTAGTAGATAATCTTAAAACTCTCCAGTGTTGCCAAGCAACTAATGTTGCATAATCACCAGCAACATTGTCCTTATAAGACCCATAGTTGTCTCTGGTTTGATTCGTTGACATAATGGATGTTGTAGAAGTTGCTTGAGAGTAATGCTCACACAATGATCAAACACATTTCACTCTAAATAGTTTAGACTGAAATAGGAATTTCTATTTGGCAGACTCAGAACAGCTTCCGTTACTCAAAAACCCTTGACTGGAAAATATGCAAAGAATCCGTTCTTGACCATCAGTCTAATAAAAACTGGACAATTTTGGTGTAATCTTGTGTTGAGCTGAGGTCCTCGGTAGGTTTATAAAGTTCATCTTTTCAAGCCTTGCCTCCCCTTATGGGGAAGAAATTTTTGCTAACTGCTTGAGGCCTCCTGACCGCTTGTGGAATTGTCTTCCGTTTTCCTGCTTTTCAGCTGACTACAATATGATTGTCTTCAAGTCCAACATAAACAAGTTCTTGATGAGCCGCTCCACTTAAGTTAACAAATTTACCGAATTTCCATTACTAATGATTACTATATTGTCCGATTGACTACTGTACACTCTTAACCCTTATCCTCGAGTGGTATCTGGGCCTTGATAAGTGGTTATGTCTATGTAAAAAAAAAAAATGCCAACAGGACTGCTTAGATAGTAATTTTTAATAGGCCAGAGTACTTATTTGGCAAAAGATCCTTTAAGAGATTTACTTGGAATTTGAGGAATACGTCAATTGTTGGTGAAGAATATGATGTTTTTTCTTTTCTTTCCAAAATATGTCAAATTTTCTGGAACACCCTATATATTCAAACTAGTGCATATGGTCTTGTCATAACAGGAATTGATTTCAAAAAGTAATTTTACTTAGATTGAAATTCTCTTTTATCAAAAAAAAAAAAAAAAAGCAATAATCCCACAATTCAATTTAACATGTGTGTGTACAACTCTTAAAATTTCCAACCGGAAGTTTGTAATCATTCATACAAAATTCAGAAATGTCACAAATCTCAGAAACAATTTTCGAAATTATAAGCTTTCTTAGAATTAGGTTAACATTAAAATAATAATAAAATCTTGCATCCTGTGCTTAATTTGTAGACGACTCCATTTTCAACTGGATTAGTTTAGTTGTTTTATGGCATATCAACTCTTTTCTGAGTTATTTAATGCCTTGTCATTTTAGTAAAGTCTTTATGCTTCAAGTTCTTTATATCTCCAAATATTATATTCATGGTATTTGGTTTGGTTGTTTCGTTGTCTTAGTTTTTAACTTTGTGGAACATGATTAAATTTTGCAAAGGGAAAGGCAAAAAACAATAACATTAATGTTTGCTGTCTTTTAGGTCAGAAAACCAGTATCTTCAGACAGCCTGATCTGGTAGCACCAGATTTCAACTGGAAATAAACAATCAGTCACATTGGCTATATAAAAAAGAAAAGCTGTCAATTGAATTATCTTTTCTCTACACAATGATCTGATCATATAATGTGTATGCGTGTAACTACAACTAAAAGTGATTTGTAAAATTTATCAAATAAAAATCAATAATTTATTTTAAATAGTTATGTATATTTATTGTATTTTAGGTTTAAATTTCAAAATATTATTAAAAAAAACAATAACTTGGTACTAAAAAAAAACAACAAAAAACGGCATGTACCAAGGGACAGATTCATAGAGGATAAAATCGGGTGAAAAGTTGAACAGCAAGATGTTTGTTCACATTACATCTAAATAAAATGACGAAATTTGAATTTAATAAACTAAATCTTTCATAATATATTTGCTGACCGAGGATGAAACTCGTGATTTTCACTGCCCAAATGTCCACATTTACCACACTTTCCAAAGCTATTGGTATAAATAGGATTCATTCAATTTTTGTTACATAGCAAAACATACCTTATTGTTGTGAGACAGAAACTTACCTGCATCATGGACTCTTTCAGTATATATTACGATTTGAGATAACCTTCTCAGGAAGCAGTATCATAATATCATAGAATCAGCAGGAGTACTAGTAGTATGCAGCATATATGGCTACCTGTAAAGGACACCACTGAATAGTAAGCTCCACTTACTCTTTATCCTATCCTTGTAACCTTTTGATTAATATATCTTTCTTATACCTAATACATGTTCCGTGTTTTCTTTTCATGGTCTCAACCCTGGGTTCACATCACTTATATATGAAGTTTTTTGACATTCATAATGATCTGTTAATTAGTCTATGAGTGAATTCTATAAATAGAAATAAACATATACACATAGCTAGTTTCATATAAATAGAGATGTAATGTAGTATGGATGTGCGTATGTAAATGCATGCGAACTGACGTCAGCGGTGGAGAAAAAAAGGACTCTAAAAAAGTGAAAGAATGATCACGGGGGAGATTAGATAACGTTCGAGATCATGTATGAGGCATGAAGGACGCTCAAGAAGATGATCACGTCACAGCGGTAAAGAGAATATGATGAAATAAATGCTGTTGTTACTATGATAAGCGAGTTAGTTTCTATTCTTTGTCTCCCTTGTGGCTGAAACTGGACACACCGTGCGTTGGTAACTGGACAAGGTTACAGAGGTATACACTGGCAAATTTACAAGAAGTGTAGTTCTAGGCTTTACCACTCAACTACCTGTTCTTATGGTACACAGAAGATAGAAAAGATGAGTGCTTTAAGGAAAATTGAGTGTAAAATTCCACAAGTTATAATTCTAAATTGGTTAAAAAGCTGTTGTTAGTCAACATTATCCACTCCTATGTTGAACAATTGTGTTTCAATATTCAAATTGACCAATTGCTTAGTTTAGGAGGGAATCTTATACATAGATATTTATAAACATATGCATACCTAACTTTACATTATCTATATACTGATAAAATAATGAGAATGTGTATGAGGACAACTCTCAACCTATATACTCAACAAATTTTGGATTTACAGACTTGAAATTTGATATATAGGGTATTCAGACATGAAGAAAACTTTTTAACCGGTTTTCACCCAGAAAAAGGGATGCTAAGAGGTCAAATTGAAAAACTAGTACTTGGGGGGGTCATTGGATTTTTATCTGTTTGTCAACTCTTTCATGACTGCGCATACATGAATTGTTCACATGACAGTTTCATCATGTTAAAAATAAGTAGGCTTGAAAACACATTTTAAAGACCATGGCAAGCTGGCCTAATTGTTATCATACTTGACTTACTGTCTTTAGGTTTTGGTTTCGATCTCAACTCGTGTAATTTTTTTTTTTATTTACAAGATGTGAACTGGGTGGACCTGAACGAGAACCCCCCCCCCATTATTTTAACTGGTATTCTGCAGTTGGTATTTTTTTACGACCTAACCCAGCATAGTATAAACACCCCTAACCTCCCCATGTTAAGAATGATTTTCTAAATAAACACCCCCAAGCTCGAAAACTATACTACATACTAAAACATACAATAACAATTATAGGAGGGCGATTCTCATTCAGGTCCACCGTGAACTGTTTAGAAAAAAACAATACTTGCATGCACATGTCTGTTTCTTCCCGGGTTTTTTTTTTTACTATATTAGGTACACTATAACAATCAGTAGAAGATTGGCTCTAATAATAATAAATGTGAAATCTGCATAAATTAAATATCATATTTATGTGTATTTCATGACCAGGCTACGCCAGGCAGGCGATCTACTGTTACACACACACACATATATACCAGAATAATGAGATGAATTAGATCACAGATTAATGAATCTTGTGGTATTAAGTCTTACAAAATATGGGGGGGGGTAATATTTTTATATAAGACAATCCCAGCCAAATAAAATTGCTCAATATACAAGACAGAGCAAATTAAAAATCTTATCGCTTATTTTTTAAGTCTCTATTTTTGTTATCTTTATCTTAAATCCACTCTTAAAATAACAGATTAAACCTGTTTTAAATTCCAACTATCTTGATTTTATCGGGAGTATTTTAGTTGATTGGATTATTCATTTTGAACAGTTGGATTTTACTTTATAAAAGAGAAAGTCTCTCTATGGATCTTGCACCACCAAAGAATGAAACAGAATAAATCTAAAATTCTCCATTCGCAAAGGATTATTGCCTGTTACTCTGGCTGCTCCATCGAACAGAATTAGAATTTAATTTCAATCTGGAACCGAATAACATCATCCCATTTTATTCAAGGATTACTACTCTATTTGGACACCAAAATATCCTTTTTTGTTTCAACCATCATTTTCTTTCTCTATGTCCCTTAAAAAGATGTATGTGTTGAATAGTAAAATTATATCAAACCAGATTTAATATTTTGCTAATGACTTTCCTCTGCGATTAGCCTACATCGAAAATCCATAGATTAAGGAAATTACTTGGAATATTGTATTCTTTGTTCGAATAATAAATTTTTGTTTTGAAAAATTATATTTTTCTGAATGAAATTTAAATATATATATATATATATATATATATATATATATATATATATATATATATATAAATTCAGTTTTTTATAAGTTATGGTTGTATTCTCCGTGATGTAAGCATTGTTTCAATTTCCAAATGAAACATGTATGATATATGTTTATAAGCCAAATTACAACGCAATATTTTGTAAAATAAATATTTTTTTTTAATTAATATTTTGCACGACACAACTACCAGTACATCTGGACTATTTCATTCCCATATATAATATTTTGATTGCAGAAATTCCCCTCTGGACAAAAGTACCATAAGTTTGCAACAATAGATTCCAAATAAAATGTGTTATGTCTACACTATTAGCTACTCTTATGTAACTTTAGAAGAACATTTTAAACATATTTAGTCATTATAATAAAATCCTACATTGTATCCTAGGAGCACCATCATCACAATCTCCCCATCTTTAGAGAAAGAAGTTACTACTTTTCCCTCTAAATCTAAAGTCTTTATACTGCCACCAGCCAATACTGGGAACTAATATCCACATTATACATATACCGCCCGGTCTGCCTTCGTAACTGGCTCAAAACTCATACACAAATCATTACCTTTCCTTTTCCTGTTACAAAAACATAATTTCTCCCTTATTCAGTTCCGGCAATTCTCATAGGCTGCAAGTTGACAAATAGCTTATTTGGGAATACACATCTTAAATAAACTAACACGCTAAACCTTAACAAACATGGCCGCTCTTTTTACACCCCTTTTTTTTTACACAGTGATCACCACTTATCAAGGCCCAGAAGCCACTCAGGGATAAGGGTTATTGCAAGTACATTATGTTACTGTGGAGATTTGATGAAGTGTTTACTTAAGGGAGCGGTTCATTAGGAATTTGTTAATATTGGACTTGAAGACATCCAAGTTGTAGTCCGGTGGGAAGCAGGCAGACGGAACAGAGTTCCACAGGTGTGCAGTTCTAAGAAAGAAGCTTTGTTCATGGAATCCACGTTTTGATTTAGGCACAGATATAGAGTGGGGGAAATTTTTCACAGTGGATTCAGCTAGACGGGTGTTTTTCGTGAAAGATTGACGAGGGGGGACCAGAGATTGGAGTTCAGACGAGCACCTGCCATGGAAATAACGATAAAACAAGGATAGGCTCGCAACGTCTCTTCTGTGGGAGAGAGGTTGCAGGGTAGAGAAAAGCAATCATTTTAACCTAAAGCAAACTAATTGTTTTTTTTCCTTTTTTCCTAAATACAATACTTCATTTACTAATATTTATTACACTTTTTTCTGCATAAAAAAGCAAGTATATAAGCATGAACTTGGAGGTTTTACAGACCAAGACTATGGAAGCATACATACACAGATAGAGAGAGAGGGGAGAGAAAGAGAGGATCATTGTCATCATTGTAGCCATGCTAAACTTTTGTACTCATTTTATTTGGTTCACAAAGTCATTCATGCCTCCCGATATGTTTTAAGACATTATTTCAAAGGCCCGTAACGTCATAAGTTCACCGTGGGCCAGGCAACTGATATGTTCCCTTTTTCTTCACCTTCTTTTCCTGTTACCATTACACGTGCGAGCCTGGCTACTGTGAGCATATTTTTTTTCAATACCGTTTACATGGTAATGCACAGGTGAGTACAGGAATTTAGTTTGTTTTATGTGATAGAGAGTTCAAGAGTATTGTGCCACCTAAACTTCATACCCTGAACAATACTCTGCCTGCCAGATTAGTACACACGGATCGACCAACACTGCAGCCACCAAATTTTTCTGTTCATTCATAGTATTTGCATGTGGGAATCCTGACAGTGATTATCAAAGTCACATTTTGGGCAAATTTTTTGACAACCACACCCCTACTCACAAAATGGGGTGTCTATTTTGAAAACCATTCTTATCATAGGTTGGTTGTGTCCATTCTGAAAGCTGTTCTTAATATGAGGAGGTTGGGGGTTGGGCTACAACAACAACAATAGCCGTACTTTAATTTTTTATGCTGGGAGATGTTACCACTGGGCAACGTGGATTAACGAGTCCTGCTAATTGTATATATATTAAAAGTTCACTATCCAACTTGCAATTATGACACTGCTCACTTAAGGTAATAAACGCTTATATTTATATGTTGGCTGTTTAACTGATAATGAAATACGTTTGTATAAATGTACCAAAATTAGAAATACAAAGTATGCAAATAAATACAAAATGAAACAAACATACTGCTTGGGAATCTTAGTCATGATATGAAGAAAGCAGTATGATTGCAAAATTCTCCTTATGCTGGTTTTTATAGCCTTTGATAAATTACCATTTGTATATAGAGTTGCTGAATCTAAAATAAAATTAAGTCTAATGGATATTTTTAATGTCTGCGAGAACATATTATTCCAATGATAGAGCAAGTGTTAAAAGGTCACTGTAACCTAACACACGTGCTGACTATTTAATTTCACTGATCTTGTAGGTATCCACGAACCAGCCTAGAGTTTAGTGTGATAAAATGGGTAAATATATTGAAATTCCTTTCAGATTCAACCTGCAATAACTTGTTTATTTCTTTGGATATTTTGATAAACTTTAGACATAAACAAAATTTAATCTTTTCTCTTTATAAGTGCACACTTTTTTTCCGTGAATCAGAAAAACAGGCGACTCGAATTCTGCAGTAAAAGTTTTACCCCAATTTGATTACTTATTTTTAACTAAAATATGAAGTTCGGTTTAGTAAGCGAAACATTTATATATATATATATATATATATATATATATATATATATATATATATATATATATAGATACAAATTTTTTTATCTCACACTTTTTGCTGAAGAATTTGAGTCGCCGGTTCTTCTGATTCTCCTTTGTTATCTTGTGTCATTAATAATCTATTTCCAGGTTACTTCAAGTAAGGTTACTTTTTTTTAGTGATGGGTCATTATTTTTTAATGTTGGTGTTTTCTAACTTCATGCACACAATACTATACATCTCTATGTATATCAAAACAGCCACATCCAAAAGTGTTAAGGGTTGAGACATTATATTGAACAAAGATGGTGGCAGTAAATCAAATCGGCGAAGACTCAATGCAGTTACGATCTTGAGTGTTGAATAATTCTTAGTAACAAAGACGGCGGCGAACGATCAATGCAGTCACAATTCAGTTTTTTTTTTTTTTTTTTTTTTTTACAAAGGCATCACCACATTATCAAGGCCCAGAGGCCACTCAAGGATAAGGGTTAAAGAGTGTACAGTAGAAATTGGTCAATATAGTAATCATTAGTAATGAAAATTTGGTAAATTTAATAACTTATATGGAACGGCTCATCAAGAACTTATTTACTTTAGACTTGAACACAACCATATTGTAGTCAGCCGGAAAGCAGGAAAACGGAAGACAATTCCACAGGCGTGCAGTTCTAAGAAAGAAGCTTTGTTCATGGAATCTACGTTTAGGCACAGATAAAGAGTGGGGGAAATTATTGATAGTGTTTACAGCTAGACGAGTGTTTCTTGTGAAAGTTTGGCGAGGGGGGACCATAGATTGAAGCTCAGTTGAATACTTTCCATGAAAATAACGATACATCAGAGACAAACTCGCAACATCTCTTCTGTGAGATAGAGGTTGCAAGGAGGAGAAAAGGACATCTCCTACGAGGCTACGAAGTCTATTTTGAACTCTATCAAGGCAGGACAAGTCCTTTCTAGCAGCTCCTGCCCAGATGTGGCAACAGTATTCCATCCTTGGACTACCTGGCTCTTATATAGGTAGAGAATAGCATCAGCAGTGAGATATCTACTGAATCGATAGAAAGATCCCACCATTTTTCCAGCGGCCTTGGCAACAGATTTGATATACGTGTTCCATTTAAGATCAGGAGTAATGGTCAAGCCCAGAAGCTTGTCAAAACTTGAGGCCTCCTGAAGACGAGAGCCATTCATTTCAATTGATGACAAATGTGGATTAGAATGTTGATGATGTAAAGAGAGAAGCTTGGTTTTAGATGCATTAAAAGTAACCAGCCACTCCTTTCCCCATTGTACTACGTGCTCAAGATCAGAGGAGAGAGAATTGGAGAGAACTTGGTCGTTTACTGTCTTAGATGTGGTACCATGAGAGCGAACTGAATTGAATCCAAAATTCGATATATTTATAATGACGTTGAAAGCCTCTCATTGGTTGATTGTCATAACTGTGATTATAAAAATGATCGTCGAAATCATTGGAGTCATAATAGTCAAAATGGTGACATTAATATAGCGTTAGAAGTTGCATTCAAAAAAAAAAAATCAAGTTAAAAACTTTAGTGAATGTAATTATCAAATTGGGCTTCCATTTGTTTTTACTTAATCAAAATCCGAGTTTATTTTTATTAATTTACTATGTTCCAAATGTAATGCCTCCTATTTTTTTAGGCCGCCCCAATGGATTAGAGTGATTGCAAATTGCATTGTTATGATGACTGAGCGTATGCATTCATAACCTGAAATTTTCATCACTCTGTTGTAGATATTGACGGTTTGAAACTCTAAGGAAGCAACCCCTGTCATGGACATGCATCAGAAACAGGGATGTGTCATTGAATTTTTGGCAAAAGTGCATTGAGAATGTAGAAAATTGACTTGAGAATTGACTATGTAGAAAAATAAATTCTGGGACATAAAAGGTTGATCATTTTAATGGTACTACTCCTGTCTTCATAGCTCTTCAACTTTTTGAGTAAAAAAAAAAAAAAAAGAAGCAGACTTTACTTTTAGAACGACCGTCGTATTAAAAGAAAAATCTAACTCGATTTATAGTGTGCTATGAATCATATTAAGAAAATTCAATGTGTTAGCTGTTGAAATGTATCTTATATGAACAAAGTCAAATTGCGTGTCATTTATGCAAGTTTTTTTTTCAAAAGGTAATGAAAATTTGCCCTGTTTCATCTAATAATTACTGTTTCCATTTTTATTTATTTTTATTTGCCATAAGATGATATCGTATAAAATCCTCTTCAAAATAAAAATGCTATGAATTATTTTAAAATGTCATCAGGTATCACTTTCATATTATTTGAATTCTTCAGACTACTGTTCTCATTTAGAGTGTTATATTCACAACGTTTTAGTCGATATAACCTCCGACCTTCTTCAGGTGTATATTGTCAAACTTGGAGATCTACCCTTATGGGATGAAATAAAATTTATAGACGATGGAGCATAAAACAAGTTGCTGCTGCTAATATTTTCACTAGTCAGCTATCCTACGGCTGATGCTGATTTTCTCACACGCACACGATACGCACCATGTTACAAAACTAACAGACTCAATTCCATTTCTACAGTAAATACATGTCGGCTGAATCAACCAGTCTTATATTCATGGTTTCATAACTTTTCGGGCCATGTTTTGTGTTAGCAAAACTGTTGAACAAAATTGATTTAAATTATAGAAAAGAAGTTTATCCTTTTAACCGAAAACTTGGTGACCCGTTTCATTCATTTCAAACAAGGTAATTAAGATGGATACAAATGCAGCAACTCTACAACAAAAATGACAATCTCCAATAAGCTTCTCCCATAACTATACATGTTTAATAACACTTGTTCTGATTACACCTTTAAAACCAGATTCTACAAAGGAATATTTCAGCCTCATATGAAATTATTCATAACAACTTGTAAACAAAAACCAGCTTTTATTGTGATACGCTTTGTAGTTGAGCAGTGACCTGTTAAAACAAAGCCTAACAGTTTGTTATACCAGCTATAAAACATTAAAATAGGCGACATTAACAAATAGGGCGGACAGAATGAAAATAAAAAAAAGAAAATGGAAAGGTGATCTATGTAGATGGAAACACTGTGCTTGACACTGGAGCTTTATTATATAGTATACTTTTCTCTAGCGACACCGTGTTGAATGCAACAACGTGTTTGCTATTAGATATGTATTGCTACTAGACATGCATATAAACTTTTTTCCAACACAACTATTTTCAATACTAATCTTGGGAACAATGCACTCACCACTGAAACTATGTTATGTGGTATACTTTTCTCCAGTGTTATCTGGTTAGTAATGGCAGAAGTTCCATGAACTAACAATATTGTGGATTCTGCGTTAACAGAACAATCATACACATCAAAAGAAACATTTTAATTTATTTTAGAAATTAATAAATGCTAAACACAGATTTCAGGGGTGGGTGCACAACGACACAGGGTTCTCATTACTTCCCAGGCAACACCGGTGGTGTCAGCTAGTACCACACAACTATCAATGTTTCAAGAGTAAAAAAGATCTTTGAAATATATTGCTGCATTAATAGTAATATAATATGTTTATAATTAATAATTAAAGTTTAAGGGACAGATGGTGACAATAAATAGAATAGACCGATTGAATTACAAGAGTATAATGAACCAAGCAAGAAAAAAAAGTCAATGTACAGAAAATACGCACTCTTAACATATACACGTAATCACACACTGATACAGGTCTGAACTTTCACACACACAAATTCATGCACATACTCTAACTAAAACAAAAGCACACAACTATACACACAGAACACACTGTCTATTGAACTTACACATTGTCACACACACATATTCACACTGAGACAAAACAAGTATATAGATATACACACTTCTAACATGCTACAACGAAAGCATTTAACTTTTCAAACAGACATTAATGATTCTATCCCATATCTGCAAGTTTGTAAATATAGATTGCTTGTTAACCATGTTTTATCTCGTTCACAATAATTTTGGTCCATTTCCCCCACTGATAAAAAAATGTAACATAACATGCGGCCGCAGTCGAGATTGAACTCACTACACAAGATTGTAATGTAACTCATATCTTGTTCGTAGCTGAATACTTGATGCTTTGCCAGGGCTATCAAGGGCATTTTTTTTTTTTATCGTGACGCCATCACTAGATGAGTTGCCTACCACGGCTTAAGAGAGGCCCATCTACCGTTGCAAGAAGGATAGACCACACCAGTTTCCCAACCTGGTATTTTATCTTGCGATACATACAGCGCCTCACCTTCCCAAATGGTCACCCATCTGGTACTGGCCAGGCTTAACTTCGGTGATCTGACAAGAACCGGTATGTCAACATGATTACCCCCACTAATAACATTAACAGTGACTGTGGGTCTTCATTTTTTTTTTTTTCATTTTTTATGGAAATTTCTTGTGACAGAGAGTGAAGCCTTTGATGTAAGAAACTAGCAAGAAAAAAAAACGATTGGCAAAAACAGAAAACGCCTTTGGCCTTTGTCTTTAAAAAAGAAAAACAAGGCTATAGGTAGGAGGAAAACAGTCAGCAGGAAGAGAGTTCCACAAGTTTGCAGTTCTTGAAAAGAAGCTACTGGAACAAGAATCTGTATTGCAGTAAAGTATTAAAATAGCGAATTGATGAAGACTTCTAGACCAACGAGTCAAACGAGTTGGAACAAAGAAATCAAGGAATAAATTAGATAATTCTGAAGAGCACATGCCATAATAATATTTATAGAAAATACTGAGACTAGCAACATCACGTCTGTCAGCGAGATAAAGCAGAATAAAAAAGATGGGGTACAACTAAAGCTAAAACTATTAGTCATAAACATTTTCTCTCATGGAGAGCTGTCCCTGCTAGATGATTTGGTCATACAAGGACCAATCAGCCCTCAGGGTGCATTAATTTTAACCAACCCTGGAAGGACTACTTCAAAACATTGTAAGATTTTAATGGCAACTACAGAAAGTATCCTAGAATCAATAAAGAAGATTGTCTCCTCCTCCTCCTCCTCCTCCCTCTCTCTCTCTATCATTGATGTTAAGCAAAGCTATCTTCACTGAGGATATACTACTTCAAGAAGATTTTCAACAGCCAACAGGACTTTATTACTTTATTCCTTTTTTTCACTCTGATACTGTCCTAACTTTTGCAAACCTACACCCAATGATGTAACATTACTAAATCGATGAAGAAACTACGCCTGCTTTTTGTCTTAAATCTAGAGGGGCTATCGTGCAAAGTTAGTTACGATGTTAGCATACATTCATACATTCATTTATACATAGACATATTAGAACAGATTACAATGGTTGTCCTAACATACATAAATAGACATATTGATGCCTATCTAGTTGCCAATGAATTCGATTTGATTTAGTATTCAGTTTAATGTCTGTTTTACATGGTGGCATGTGTTGCACAGGTGATAATTCCAGGTAAATAGTAAGTAAAGTAGTTGACCAATGTTGAGAGCAACTCAAAGGCTCTCTTTTCATTGGCTACTACACCAAGATGTAAGAGAGGGCACGACTTATTTCTCAGGATTAGTCCTTGATCCTAGTCATATAATGCTGAGGGTTTAGCAGAGGGGGAGGATAAGTAGTAATAAATGGTAATACATCACAGTAAGTGGTAATAAGTCCAGGTAAGTAGTTCTCGTGAACTGCACAAGGTATACCCAACCGAATAAATGTACGTTCTTATCACAATACACTGCAATTCTCTTTAATAACATTTATGCAATTACAAAATTTGACAAATGCAATGTTAGTGTAAATTGAGGAGTCGGGGTGTTTATAAGGAATAAAAAAAAAAGCTAACTAGACGACTATAGTTAAGGGCAACCCAAAATTACCCTTTTCATTAGTTGCTATATTGAGGCATAGGCGAGGGCACAATTCTTCACTTGCCCTTGATTCTCTTCTCAAGGGAAGGGGGGCATCAATTATCATTTTTTAATTCTTTGGTATTACTCAACCAAGGATTGAATCTTGATCCATTAGCAAACACTTACCATTATGCCAAATGAATAGTAAACTATTATAAACTTAATTAAAATAATTAACCAAGTTTGTCAGAATTTAGTAAACACACACACACACACACACACAATTTATAAAACTCTCTGTGCCTGCTTGTCTGTCTCCATTTTTGTAAACTACATCTCCTCCAAGATGCAAGGTCACAGAGCAACGCATAGTGGATCTAATGATTGCATTTTTCGTGGACCATTCTTTTATGGGGTTTAGCTGGTAAAAATAGCTGCTAAGGGATCCAAATTTTTAAAAACTTGAAACTCAGCAAGTATATGTTGACTTAAAGTGCTCTTGTACGCATAAACATATGTTATAGCCGGTTCATTTTTGACCAACAGTAACGACTAAAGCTGGAGCACTATGTTTTAGTTTCAATTCTAGCTAATGACACCCAAGTCATATCTTTTTCTTTTGAAATCACTACTATATATTAGGTACAATATAATATATAATAATTGATAGAGAATTGAGTCTATAAAAATAAATATGAAATAAATTAAATTATCAAGTCTTGTTGGATTTTCAAAGTTAGACTTAAATAGCATTTAAATTGACTAATCAAACAGTTTCATACAAGCCAATGTTTACTTGTTATTGTTGTACACCGTTATTGGAAATATAATATATTTAGCTACAGTTTATATTTAAAACTGCCTAGACGACTACTAATATGAAATACTTAAATAATCACCTACAAATAAAAATCAACAGGGAGGATAACTCAATTTAAATTGAAAAATATAATAGGGGTTGTTTACCCTAAGATTAAAAATTTGCAAACAAATTAAAATTGAAAATGAAGATAACTTCACTGCATCCTGGGCAACGCCAGATAGAAATTGCTTGTATATACATGAGTAGCATGAGGGCAGAGTTAGACACAAGGTCAGTTTTTAATGTGGGAAAAAATCCAGCTCCCCAAAAACGGGCACTCTGGATAAGAACAAAAATTAAGATTATCATAATCACAAAGGATTTCTCCTCCACTGACGGAGGACAAAATGAAGTATAGCATCAGAACAGATACTACACTGAGGTGTTTATTATTTATTTTCTGTAAATGTAAAATTACAAATGTTAAACAAAAATAAACAATCAGGCACAAAGCCAACTCAAAAAAAAAAAATAATGGGAAGAGGGACTGTAGTCATCCTTGGCATTATACCTTTTTACTTGTTTGCGGCGTATCTCTAGTTAAAGTTCTCATTCGCAACAATCACTCCAGGGGCTGTTCTAAAATCAAATCGATATATATATATATATATATATATATATATATATATATATATATACATACATATATATATATACATATATACATATATATATATACATATATACATATATATATATACATATATACATATATATATACATACATATATATATATACATATATACATATACATATATACATATATATATATACATATATATATATATACATATATATATATACATATATATATACATATATATATATACATATATACATATATATATACATACATATATATATATACATATATACATATATATATATACATATATATATATATACATATATATATATACATATATATATACATATATATATATACATATATATATAACAGAAAAGATTGAACTTTTTTTATTAACAAATTCAACAGGAGTAGAAAAAGATTTCATTGGTGGAGGTGGGGGGGGGACAATCTAAAAAGGAAAAAGTTGTTAAGGGGTTTGAAAAACTAAGTTTGGGACAAAATAAAATGCGGGAGTTGGGGGGTGCACTCCAAGTTTGGGTTAAAAGAGTCGGGGTGGGGAGGGGGGAGACGATAGGATGGCAGTGCTCCTAATTCCCGAGTCGAGGTCAGGAGTTAGCACTTCCATCCTATCGTCTTCAGATACTACACTGTGATCTTAGCAGTGGCGTATCTAGGGTATGGCAGGCATGGCCCGTGCCATGGGCGCCACTCTGACATGGGCGCTTAAAGCAAGAATAACCATATAATTACTTTATTAAAACATTCATTTCATGGTTTGTCTTTCGTTAAAATTGTGCCTGTATTATAATATTATGTAGGTTAGGTATATCTAAGGTATAAATTATTAAGAAGGGGCGCACATTCAAACTTTGCCATGGGTGCCATTTTACATAGGTACGCCACTGGATCTTAGCCCAAAGGCCAATTGCTGTGTTTCCTGATCAAATGTTCATAGAGACTGTCTGAAACTCATTTATGCGTCTAAATTCTCAAATAGGTTATTTTCAAGAATTAATGGAAAAATTACAATGCAGAATTTATGTTGTTTGAGATGTGGATGAAAATTTGACTTACATTTTCGAATATTATTGAAAAAAAGAATTAATACTATACAGCATTTGTCTCTCCCATATTGATGTCGAGCAAAGCTATCTTCACTGTAGATTTATTGCTTCAAGATTTTCGCCAGACAATCAAACTTTATTACTTTCTTCACTCGGACACTAATATATATATATATATATATATATATATATATATATATATATATATATATATATTAGATTAAAAAATTTATGACATAATTAAAATGTTAACTATTATAATCCAACTCTGAAAATCAACACTTAACAATGTTTGTCCATGTACACACGTTTCAAAAAATAAAAACATTTTACTATCACTATTATAGCATACATAGTAAAGCAGTAAAACTTATATAATCATCAGCAAAAAGACTTCATCAATTCCAATAACATTCATTAGATGTATCTGCAAGCAGTTTAAGAACAAAATATGGTTCAAACAATATGGTTTGGCTATCCTCATTATTAAAAATACATTTTTTTTTTTATTTGTTCCTACCGTCTGGGAATTGTTTTGTTCCCCAGAACGGAGATTGGTGCGATCCAAGCAGAGATTATTCTGTCTCTTCCTGGTTTTTTTTTCAAACAGAAAAGACGTTTGAAAGACGCCACCCTTGATGGGGAGATCGCACGCGTACTATGTAGTTAGGTGTACAGCGGAGCGATAAGCTATCTGCCTATTTATCTCTCGCAAGTAACCTGTCTCTTTTTTTTTTCTGTGATTTCTTTTCTAATTAATAAACCTTCTTAAAAGTAAGCATTGGTGTTACCAGCAAATACATCCATCTCAGATACAATTACACTCATTTATGAAAACCAAGAATAATATAGGTTAAATTATAGAGCTTTGGCAGTACAACCGCATTGGTGTGGTGTTGTTTGCATTTGCGACCATCTAGAACGACTGGCATTTTTCTTTTAGCCAACAAAGATCTGGCTGTATTAAATATTCGTCCAGTAATACTGTACAAGTTGATTTTCCTGAGAAGACAGTTCTGCTAAACCGTGTCATTGGCCTTAGATATACTATATGCAGCTACTATCCTCTTCAAATAACTTATCCAGTGTGTAGTCTATACGTTTAGAAATGACCGTTGAGATGACCGTTGAGATATCCGCATTAAGATAAGATTGCCTAAATCCATATTGTTGGTCAGATTTGCCAAACTTTCTGTTGTCTAAAAAGATTAGAACTTTTTTTGAACAACGAGTTACCATTACTAAGACCAAAAGCCACTCGAGGATAAGGGTTAAAAACAAGATGGATGATTAGATTTTCAGTTGAATGATGAAGAATGGTATTGGAAACGATAAATGGAATGAACAAAGTTTGATTATTCATGGAGATGGTCTATGACAAGTATTTGTTGAACATGCAACAAGGGAAGCAGTCCCATGTTAGTGTAGTCCAAAGATTAAAATTCTTGTAATAAAAAAAAACTGTTCGTGAAAATTCCGTTGAATATTAGGCATTCATAGGAAGAAGAGAAGTCCTTTTCAGTTGAAAAAAAAAATGGTCAATATCAATTGTTTTAGTTAAAGAATGTTCTTTTTTAAAGAATTGACTTACCCCCACCCACCCCTCCCGGTTTGTATGTTTTGTTTGTGTACGGTGCAACAAGCACTCAACACTGCTTATGTTTTGAGACACTTTTTTTTATAGGCGTTTACTTTTTTTTATCTGAAATTCCTTCTTGTAAAATTCTTCTTCCTGTGTTGGAAATTTATACCAACATGAAATTGATTTTGAAAACGAGAAAAAAAAAGATTCAAGGTAAAAAAAAAAAATCATTGAAAAAGAAACCTGATGCAATCTACAGCTAACTTACACCTGGAAAAATGTAATCCAATTATGTTTTTTACTGAAGCTTTTAGATTCTCGCATCTCTGAGACGCTTTTTATTTTCAGTCAGTTTCAGTGGGGTGCAGGGGTAGGGGCTGCGGCTAGCGGAGCGGCATCCATAGAGGGAGCAACCAAAATGGAGAAGATAAAAAAGATGGCGATTTCAAAATTTTAGCATTGATTAATGATATATACAGTAATCTCTCTCTCAACAAAATTTCGATGAACAGAGTTTCTTTTAAAGCACCTCACATCTGTAGAAACACATTATCTCGGTACAGCCTCCCTGCAGATTACAAAATGTCCGCCTTCAAATCCAACGTCAACAAATACTTCTCATAAACTATCCTATGAAGCAATCAAATTTTGTCCATTCTGCTCAATCTTTTCACAACGTTCTTTTTCATTTGCCTGCCAATCCACTCAGGGCTTGATTTTCAGTCGGTTTCATTGTTGGTTCATAGAAAGCAATTATCAAGGTTAAATTTGTAGCAAATATTTTGACAGTCACCCCCACTCACAAAATGGGGTGTCTATTCCCAAAGCCGTTCTTAACATGGGGATGTTGCAGGTGACCATTCTGAAAGCTATTCTTAACATGAGGATGTTGAGGAGTGTCCATTATGAAAACTGTTCTTAACATGAGAAAGTTGAGAGTGTGTGTTCTGAAAGCCGTTCTTAATATGAGGAGGTTGGGGGGTTGGGCAACAACAATATGACTAATTTTTCTAGGGGGGGGGGCATGCTGCTTCCACCAGGCAACGCTGGTTAGGACCTGCTAGTATGTATATATATATATATATATATATATATATATATATATATATAAATAAAGGCAAAAGTGGCGTGCATATTTTTGTATGTCCAATAAAGGCTTTTTCGGGGAGGGGGGGTACTATTTTCGAGAACTTTTTATATACTCCCTAGATTATAATATCTACGATTTGTGAACGGACGTCATGTCTACATTTATTTTGATCGACTTTTATAAAATTCACGCTATTCCGTCCTTTCGCGTATTTGTTCGTCTTTTTCATATAAATAAAGCGAAACTCATTGTCATAAAGCCGTCAGTGGCTTTTCATGCCGGGGCATCTTGAAAGCAATTAGCTTTGATCAATGATGGGAAAACCCTTCATATCAGACAATTGCTAATTATTTGAAAGTTCCCCCTTTTTCAGGGGAGCTTGGTTTGCCCAACATCGTGGGGAAACAAATAAATGAAATAACGGAAAGCTGAACTGGCCTTCAGCCAACGTTCATTTCTGCGCCTGCATGAATTCATTCACTCACAAGTCGACGTTTTGATTGACATTGTAAATTTGAACGTTTTTCACTACCTCTCCCGTCTTAGTGTAGCGGTCAGATCTCAGGTTTTCTTTCACTTTCTTTTCCGCCTTCGTGTCGCAGGTTTGAGCCTGTGTCCCTATTAACACTTTTTTTTTCCCAAACACCCGGGCAACGCCGGGCACCCCCACTAGTCTATAATATAAATCCCAAACGCCCGTGTGTTAGTTTGTTTATTTATTTATTTGTATGTCCGCCTAAAATTTTTGACAGACGGGTAAGAACCTGACCAAACCAATATCATTTTAAATTTCCAACTTTCGGACGACAAATATAAAAAAATTGGCCCAAAATATTGATTCCTTCACCCATCAACTGGGCACTTTTCTACAGGGAGGGGGTCGCTTTTTTCGCCGATATTTTCGAAAGTCATCGCCTTTTTTCGATTGACTAGCCTTAATTTAAACATTCGTCACTTCCAGTTTGGCGATGGGCTCAACGGCAAAGACGTCACCTTTTTTTCATGTTCTTTACCTCCTTTAATTATTCTTTCATTATTCAACTAATACTCTCTAAATAAAATATTAAAACTTCACAAATATAATTAAAACGAAAAAGGAAAAAACCCTAAAAACAATATATAAGTCACATTGTCTGTCTGTCTGTCTGTCTGTGTGAGGAATAGTCTCTACCAAACTACTGTCAATTTTTGGTCTACAGACTTTAAAATTGATATATATATATTTGTACCTGTGGAACAAATTCGATTTGTTTTTTTAGATGGTAAAAATAACTGCTAAGGAATCCAAATTTTAAAAAATTAAAATTTGGCAGGCATAAGTCAACTAAACGTGTTATTTCCACAATTATGGATTTATATCTTTAGCAACGTTATTTTTATAAGTTTTTATATGCATTTGGATTTAGATCAGACGGTAACAAATAATGCTGGAGAGCTGCAAGTTTCGGTTTCACTCCCAGCTGATGTCATCCAAGTCATATTATTATTTCTTTCTTTAACCTTTGAAATCACTACAATGTATTGGGGACTATATAATAGTCAAATATGAAATCTGCATAAATTAAAATATCATATTTAAGCATATTTTACGACAGGCTAACACTGAGCTGCCACTACTATATATATATATATATATATATATATATATATATATATATATATATATATATATATATATAGAGAGAGAGAGAGAGAGAGAGAGAGAGAGAGAGAGAGAGAGAGAGAGAGAATTGGCTCTATAATAAAAAATATGACATCTGCATAAATTAAAATAACATATTGAAACATGTTTTACGACCGGGCGGACTACTAAGTTTTTTTTTTAATAAAGTTACGCTTTCCCATCTTTTCTAAGAAAGTATCTTGTCACCCAAGTGGGTCTTATTTCTAAGCACATTTAGCACTTCATCAACTAGATTATATTTATGAGTAAGCGCTTCCACTAAAAAAGAAAAAGGAAAGGAAAAATAAA
Source organism: Euprymna scolopes (assembly GCF_053919585.1). Classification (NCBI taxonomy): domain Eukaryota; kingdom Metazoa; phylum Mollusca; class Cephalopoda; order Sepiida; family Sepiolidae; genus Euprymna; species Euprymna scolopes. The sequence goes on from NC_136510.1 coordinate 70,131,635, forward strand.
TAAAAAAAAAAAGGAACGTAATAACCCAATAAACACATTATTGATCAAAACTCTTTTGGGAGTCCATAGATTTTATTATTGATTATGCTTTTATCAGTTTGACGAAAATCTGTAGTGATACTGTTTAGTTAATCTTCACAAGCAGACATTCAATCTTCCACAATGTTACTTTGGAATGAATGAAGAACACCCCCTCCACTTCCCGTATGCCTGCTCCTAACTCTGAATCTTTCGTTACAATCTCAATCTTTTAAAGACAAAACCACCTTCCGAAAGCCAAGAAACTCCTAAACAAGTAAAAACATTTAGTTGAGCCGAGGATTCTCTGGTTCTTATCAGGACACGTTGCATAATGCACAGAAGAGATGGTTAGCTTACAGTCCGCACTAAGTCATCATAAAGACCAAGTTCCTTCAAACTATAATGGTCTTTGAGTATTTTTTTTTTTCTAACGAAAATCACACTTTATTGCTCCACATTTTTTAAAAGAGTCTCATACTCTTAAAGATGGTACTATAGAGTTGCTGTCCATTGTTGTCTAGCTCTGGGTGGAGACGGTGGCTAGGGGTGTGTATATATATCAGCAGGAATCAGCTCAATTTTCACCCCAAAAAAATTAGGAAGTGGTTGTTTGAGAACTTCGACTTCACTGATCTCAACATCTAAACCTCTCTTCCAACTCGCCCCATTGCAATCATATGGACTCTCCCATGTGGGGTACCAATCATACCACCTGCAACACCAAGGACAAGCTGATTGTCAGGATTAAACTGGTGTTCAGGTGTCTTTCAAAGTACTCTATAAATATTATGTGGAACATTTATTTTTTAATATATACTAGCAGGGGCGTTTGGCGTTGCCTGGTAGTAAAATATGCTTTTAATTTACGCAGACTTTGTATTACTTATTATAGAGTCAATTCTTTCATATTATATTGTACCTAATACATAGTCATGATTTCAAAAGTAAAGAAAATGTATGATTTGAGTGCCATTAGCTAGTATCGAAATCGAAATCAAAACACAATATATAGTTTCATAATTGAAATTATGATATCTACAAAATATTTCATAATTGAAATTATGATATCTACAAAATATTTCATAATTGAAATTATGATATCTACAAAATATTTCATAATTGAAATTATGATATCTACAAAATATTTCATAATTGAAATTATGATATCTACAAGTTAAGCAAAGACTGAAATTTATTTGTACTTAATATAGTTGGACTGTGGAAAGGAGTGTGAATCTTATTAAATACAAGCTGGTTTCCATAACAACAATGATTTTTATTTATTTGAGGACTGTTATCCTCATTTTCATTGTTGTTGTTTCACCATGTTTCAGGTAACTCATCCTCTGGCCTGTTTTTGGTTAGGATTGAAACCGCTATCTTCAGACAATTCTCATCTAGAACCATAGAGACTCAACGCCTCTATCTACTGCACCATGGGCAATCAAGATTGGATTTTTTTGTTTTATAAATTCAAGTTTTTCGTTCTTATCTGATCTTCCATTGTTGGGTCTCTACTCCAGCCAGCGTGGCCGTAACCGAGATTGAACTCACCACAAGAGTTTGTAGTGTAATTTAAATCTTGTTGGTAGCTGAATACACGATGCTTCACCAGGACTATCAAGGGTATTTTTTATTGTGACGCCATCATGAGATTGGGGTGCCTACCACGGCTTAAGAGAGTCCCATCTACCCTCGAAAAGAGGGTAGATGGGACTCTACCAAATGGTATTATATATTAGTTTTTATTGGAATCCTTTGCGATGTGTAATTTGTGTATTTATTTATTTATTTATTTGCGGACAGTTATCCACCGTCTTATAGTACCAAGACTCGGTATTCCTATCCTGTCACAGTTAATTACCTGAAGAAGGCCAGAGGATGAGTTGGCCGAAATGTAATCAAACAACAACTATGGAGATGAAAATAACAGTCCACAAATGAATAAATAAATAAATATACAAATTACTCATCTCAAAAGATTCCAATAAAAAAAATAATATACAATTCAGTAGAGACCCGACAATGGAAAACCAGATAAGAATGAAAAACTTGGATTTATAAGACCAAAAAATCCAAACTTGATCGCCCCTTTGCAGCCCATGGCGCAATGGATAGAGGCATTGAGTCTATGGTTCCAGGTGAGCATTATCTGAAAATAGCAGTTTCAATCCTACCCAAGGCTTAATTGGCAAAAACGTGGTGAGACGACAACTATGAAAGGCAGTAATTATAGGGGATACAGTTACGAGACTCAGCAGTCCTGTCCCGTAGCGGTTAATCACCTGAAGAAGGCCAGAGGTTGAGTTCGCTGAAACGTGGTGAAGATTAGGATAACATAATAAATACACAAAATACTCATCTTTTGATTCCAATAAAAAATAAATAACAATGTTTTTGATAGACAAGATGCGACCAAGGACGATCGGACAGTCCACAGTTTTATAATTATACAGATTACATTTTAGAGTACGAATTCACTTTGCATTTAATGTAAAATGATCACACCGTTTAATGTAGCATCGAATAAGATAAATAACCATTTTAAAAAATAGTTACTCTTTCTGTTTTACCCTTTATTGGCAAGAACTGGGTGATCAGTTTATGTTTAGTGAAGTCGAGATAACGTCCTCATCAATTAGTCCGACGGTGATTTTGTTGATGCCGAGCTGCGGTATGGTGTTGGTTGCTCATCTTCCCGGCTTTACTTTGAGAAGAGGTTAGTTTATTACGAATTGACAGTGGCAGTCGTACCAAGGAATTGCCAATTGAGCTGCTCAGGTATTTTTTATACCGAAGTGCGTTTCAAAATAACACATAATCTTGATTTACTGAAGAGGATGTAAATAAAGAGTGAAAATATTCATTTTATTTATTTATTTTAAAAAATAAGCATTTAGCAATGCCAAAGGCAAAATAAGATACTCTTCTACCTACCTGGACAAGATTTTAAAAACTTATTTTAATGCATTTATTTATTTCGAAACACAAATAGTGTCCAAGTCTTAAGTTCGAATGAGAATAATCGAAAATTAAAAATATTAAAAGAAACCCATCCAATAAATATCAACGTCATATTCATCGGGAGGGTTTCTATCAGTATTTTCGATGTTTGGGCGATTATCGACACTCCCCAGATGCCTGCATAATGTCAGCAATTTTGTCCTTGTTCTAATTTATGAGTTGGCATTACTTGTGTTACAAGTGAAATAAACACTTTAAAATAAGTTTAATCACAAAAAACTTATCCAGATAAGTTGCCTTTGGTAACGTTTTATTTTTAACTTTTTCTTTTTTTTTTTTTTTTGGTTTGTTGTTTATACTGCAACTGAACACAAAGAAAAATAGTTCGCTTCACTAATTTTGAGATAAGGATTAATAATTTGGATTATTCGAACTACTATTCTCATCTTGGATGTGACTTTCGAATTTAAAAACCTAATAATCGAAGTTGGGAATTTTCATGTCGAATTCGGGAAACCTTTTATTTAACTCAAAGGGGTAAATTGTTCTTCTCCCATCACTCATGACAAGTGATAATAATAATTTTATACTATTCCTATTTAATATCGCCCGCATTAAAACCTTCAACTTCCTGATGATGGTCACTTAAAACTGATTATTGATCAAAGTTACAACCGTTAAGCCATGAGTCCCTGTTTCAAAGTTCGAAAAGATACTCTCGAGGAAATTCAGAAGTTACATCAGCCGAAACGTTATGAAATGTGAATGTAACAGCAAAGATCAGAATAGTAAAATCGAATAATGCTATCCCCTAAAAGATGGTAAAAAACTGCTAAAAAAAAAAGTAAATTTATGTAAGTTTATAAAAAATAAATAAATAACTTAGACAGAAAATAAATAAACGACAAAGAAATCAAGAAGAGTTTTTAAAAATCAATAATCGCGGGTCAGAGGTTACAGTTATTAAAGTTATTTAGTAGTAGTAGTAGTTTTTCCTCTTTTTCAAATGCGAACACTTGTCCCCGGCTATGGATAAAAAAGCAAAACAATAGCAACTTGCTTGTGTCAAATAACGTTCATTCCAGAAGATAATTAAACAAAAGGGTTGGCATGCTGTAAAGGAAATAAATCTAAAAAGAAACCTGTTTTCCTTACAGGTACTCGCTTTCGAATTTAAACTCGTTGTCGTTAACCATGCTCTCTCTCTATATATATATATGTCGTTTAGTAATTAAATTATGAATTGAACCAAACTGGTATCTCATTTTGATATATTTTTTGGTATTATTATACAAACACCGTGACAGCGTTAGGGTTAGGGTTAGGATTAGGGTTAGGGTTAGGGTTTAGGGTTAGGTTTAGGGTTAGGGTTAGGGTTAGGTTTAGGGTTAGGGGTTAGGGTTAGGGTTAATTCGCTGTCACGGTGTTTGTATAGTTTTACCTTTTTTTTTTTTATTTTTTTTTTTTTAGCTAAGATCAAAGTGTAGTCGTCTTCCTCGGCCGAAAATAGAAAAAATATGAAACGTACACTTCATCTTTTCTATCCTGAGTCAAAAAAAAAAAAATCCTGAGTGAAAAAGAAGTCCTTCTAGACAGAGTCAAATTTAATTTTTGTCCTAATCCAAAGTTTCTCTCCCCATATTAAAATCCGAGATTGTGTCTAACTGTCCTCGTAGAACGGCAAGTAAATAAGAACTTCCTAGTCGACAGTTTAAATGGTTCCAAATTCTGTTAAAATTTCGAAGGGTCACGAAGGAATTCATTATTTTTATTTATTTATTTATTTATTTTGTACGAGTGCACTTATTGATCCGCGCTGAAATAATAACGTTATTATTTAGAAAACCATTCTTAACACGGGGAGAGTGTTTGGAACCTATTCTGTACTTTAGCCTTACAATTTTATAAAAACAGATATCAAAACTTTAATTAAACTTAAAAATACTATTAAAAAGTAGCGCGGATCAATAAGTGCACAAGTACTTTTTTTTTATTAACAAAACATTAAAACGGCTGATTAGTTTACGAAGAAATCGAAATGCATTCTGGTGAATTTAATTTGGTAATTAAAATATTAAATATTTTAGAATATCATATTTTAACTTTTATTTTGTTTGTTTTGTTTTTTACTTGAATAAATAATCGATTAATAATAAATCGAAACAAGTCATGTAAATGCAAGGAACATTATTAAGACAGACGAGAAGTTGTCACACACAATGTTCTTAGAGCCAAGCACAAGCAATATTATTATGCCAATAAATTTAGTGTTGTTATAATTGATTGTTAATAGACGAACTTGTTAATGTTGAACACTGGACACGATTAAGATCACAATTTAATAGAGAAGGGGGGGGTCACTGGCTAATCGATAACGTAAAACGGTTTCTTCAGAAAAATTGTTGTGATTTCGCCGTGCCAGCAAGCATCACTCATCCATTTTAAAAGATAAAACTCAAAATTGAGCCAACATTTTTTTTGTCTAACTTTAATTACAGCATTTTTTTTACGTGCAAACGTGTATTTTTAATTTAGTTGTCTTTTTTTTTTTTTTTTTTTTTTTTGTAATAAACACAAGCACACACACAGAATAGCGCGAAAAATTCCTAACAATCCATTCCGAAAAAAGTACACTGGACAATTTTTAAGGGAACAAGAATTATTGAAAAAGAAAAAAAACATGTTTTTGTTCGAGAGCATCATTTTATTATTATTATTATTATTATTACTATATTTTGTTTTTCGAGGTATAGTTTGTTTTTGTTGTTTTATTTTTTGGTTTATTTATTAAAAAAATTCTTAAGAAAGCATTTCTTTTCGTTAAATATTATTCGAGTTAATCCGCCAAATGAGAACAGGTCGCGCTTTGGCTGCTTGTTGAGATGGAATCGATGGCAGTTCGGTGAGGGGGGGGGGGATAAAGCATTACAGGAATCTCTACGATAATAACTAAACAAAAGATAAGAAACAAGCCAGAAATTAAATAATAATTATATATTTATTTATATATATATATATATATATATATATATATATATATATATATATACGCACACACACCAACCAGTCACTACTTTTGTTTACGCTTAAATTCTTAACATTCATGCATTTTTTCCGAAGTTAAATGTAAAATAAAATTGAAAAAAAATCCTAGCAATAACTCCGATTCAAGTTAAACTTAAAAATATTGAATTATTATTATTTGTAATATTAATATTGAATTATTATCATTTGTGATATTAATATTGAATTATTATTATTTGTGATATCACCAAAACTATTTTGAACAATGTTTTATATTCGTAATAGAAAGAAGGAACTGTTATATTGAAGTTTTTAGCTTTAAGATTGCTGACACTAAAACATCATCTTAACTAAATTAGTTTTTATAACAATTTAGTTCATTCCATTAATTATTTCATAAACAAACAATGCCTTAATCGTATAATTTTATTAAATTAATTGAATGAAATTGTTATAAAATTGGAAATAATTTGGTTTTGCGTCAATGGCAGCCATTTTAAAGCTGAAAAATTCAATATAACTGAAAAAACGCTTAAAAACAGAGAAAAACATTTTTTTTTGATTACTTTCAATTACGTCCACGAAATAAAAACAGCTACACGCATGAATAATTTTAAGTAAACAAAACTAAAATAATTTTTTTTTAAATGTTATTCTTTTCGAATAAAAGAAGGTGTATATAAGTAAATACTTACTCAAGTAGTCTGGGTGGTTCCAATGCAATAATAACGTTGTACGTGGTGTTGATATTAAGTTTGACAGTGCGCGTTAAAGGGAACCGTTTTCCGTCTTGTTTATAAAATACGGGTACATCTTTGGTTTTTTTCCGCATCCCCATCGTCATCCGAAAGGTAGATGCCATCCTTGTTTTATTTTTTATTTTATTTATTTATTTTTTTGTCGAAGAATTTGCCGTCTCTTGTTTATTATGTCAAGAAGAAGCAGAGCAAATAACGTTATCTCTTCTATGTTTGCGACGGGACAATATAATCCGAAGGGGCAGAAACAAAACTCCCGTTTTTATATTGTTTCGTTTTCTATATGTATATAAAGATACCCTTTCCTTAAAAAATAGAAATGAATGAAAAAAAAAATACTTGTTAAGTATATTTATTATTATTTCACTTTTTAATATGCTAATCTCTCTCGATAAGCGTGTTTTAATATTTTAGAGACACTAGCGACCCTTTTTAGGGGGCCTCACCTCTCTCTCCTCTTGTAAAACGTTGTTGCTTCTGTTTATTGTCATGCATGAGGCTGCGATCCACCACGAAACAAAATTAAATAATCCAAATGCCACACGTAATTCTTCAACGAACAAACTTCCAGCTTTTTTTTTTTTTTTTTTAATCCTAAAATAAAATAAGAGCAGTGCGCGCGAGAGAGAAAGAAAGAATTTGTTGAATGACTGAGAAAAACACTTAGAAAGAGAAGAATAGAAACGGGTCGCCCTCTACGAAACACACACACTCGTTCTCTCTCTCTTCCGTACTCACCCCTCTCCCCCTAGTCATTTCAACACTCTATCGTTATTGGTCATCAGCAATTCTGCTGAACAATCGTCAAACTCTTTATCTAAAAAAAGAATACAAAAAAAGGGGCGAGTTCTGTATCTTTTTAGTATCTCACTTCTTTGTCTGGTGGGTCCCTCGTTCACTTGCTTCCCTGCAAGGTTGATTCTTAAGGGGTGGGGGAGTAAATAGATCCCCAAAATGGGGAATTCTGGACTGGTGCTAAAGGATAGCCGAAATTTCCCTGATGAGGACACCTCAGGCAATCAATCATATCCCTTCCTCTGAAGAAAGGATAAGGCTCGGCAAGATGATCTCCCCAACAGAACAGATACCACACGTTCATGCCCGGAAGCCGATCAAAATTAGAAAATTTGACAGATACTATTCAGCCCTCACCCCCGTTTATTTTTTTATTTTTTATTTATTTATTTTTTTTTTTGCAGGAAAAAAATGGATGTAGTATGAGTTTTTTTTTTTTTTGTTTTTTTTTTGCTAAGTACAAAGTGTAGTATATGTTAGTGGTTATCTTCGATCAGTAAAGTAGAAGTTCTCCTAGACCAAGGCAATTTTAATTTTTGTCTCAATCCAGAATGACTCTTTGTGAAGAGTTTGATTGCCTCCACATTAAAAACCGATCCTGTGCCTTATTCCTATTTACAATGCTTCCCCACGGGACAGAGTTAGACACCAGGGTCGTTTTTTAATGTGGAGAAAAGGAACAAAAAATTAAAATTGTCTCAGTCATGAAGGATTTCTCCTCCACTAACAGAGAACAAGAAATTGAAGTACACTTTGATCTTGACCCAACGTCTTATTCTGCCCTCGTGGAGAGACGAATAAATAAGAACATTAGATCGTTTTTTTTTTTATGTGAAGAATCCAGCCCCTAAGGTGGGGGCGAAAGATTAAAAAAAAATAATAAGCCTCAATCAGACGCGTCGGCATTCGCTGGTAGGAGTGCGTCAGACAATAACCCTCATCCCGACAATGTCCTTAATCAGAACGGAATGCTTAGAACTAGACGGATGATTTTATATTAAATAGGAAGAAAATATTGACGAATTCGGTGTGTGTGTGTGTGTATATATATATATATATATATATATATATATATATATATATATATATATATATATATATATATATATATATAAATTTTGAATTAAAACACAAAGAAAAAAGTTGAGATTTAATAAATACATAAAATAAAGATATTTATTGGTGGAAATTAATTGATTTAATTGTATAGGGAGAACAGAACAGAACAGCTGATACTTAACTTATCCCCACCTCCACCAAAAAATTGAGATTCTGCTTCTTTTTTTTTTTTTTTTTTTTAGGCGAATACTTATGAACGCCCTGAAAAACTTGTCAGAAAGAAGAAAAGGACAACAAAAAAAGAAAAGGAAAAACAATAATTTTGAGTCGTAAAAATGTAAATGTAATGTAAAAAGATCCCCTAACAGTTTTTTTTGCTTATGGATATAAAACAAGCTTGTCATTTTATTTTTAATTATTTATTTATTTTAGGGGGGGGTGTATTTTAAGGCGATAATTCGTGGTTTTACGAATTTGCCAGTAGGACTTGGTGTTAATGGTAAAACAAATAATTAACAGAACTAAAAAGTTAGCTTGGCACAGAAGTGAGGATCATTTTACGTTAAATTTATAAACCAAGTTGATCCTTCAATCAAAATTCGAAAATGTGTTTTGTTGTTTTTGTTTTTGTTTTCTTTTTTTCTTCTTTTTTATTTTGTTGTTCACACTTAAAAATATGTAGAATCTCGTTTGGGAGGGAGTCAGCTGAGGTTGTTGATCTACAATTTCCCTTTTTTATGTTTGTTGTTATCTGCTTATAGTTCAGGAAATTGTAAAATTTCGCAATAATTTCACTGACTGACCACTTTAGGTCGCCCTGTTTTTCTGTTTAGTGAAAAAAAAAAAAGTTTTCTATTGCCCTTGCTCGTTGGCAACCCGCATTTCCCCGGGAAAGTAGAAAATCTTTTGTCATGTGGGTGGGGTTGGGGTGGATGTTTAAAGAGTACGATGCTACAATTTCAGCATCACGTTAAATAATTCGTACGCTTTAAAACTAAACTAAAAAAAAATAGTACAAATAAAATTTTTTGTTAAACAGATGTTTTCAATTATTGTTTTTATTTTTTATTTTGTTTTTAATTATTGTTTTTATTTTTTATTTGGTTTTTAATTCGATTGTATTTTTATTCTATACTATTCTCAATTGACGTTTTGCTTATTTGGTTGATTTTTAGGTACCTCCAACGCGCGCCACAGTTTTACCCCCCCCCCCCCCGGTATGTAACTGTAATTAATTTATTATTATCATCCTAACTTTTGGGTTTGTATTACTGTACACATAGATTCGAAAAAGTTGTCAAAAAACAAATATATAACAAATAAATGTTATCAAAGGCAAGATAAGTTACTTTTCTACCTAACTGGATATAATTCACGTGTTTTTATTCAATTTAACATGTTTATTCAGCTTGAAAAACATGCAGTGTTTACCGATGTATTGGAAAATTCAAAATGGCGGCCGACTCTCTCTTAAACACGGTAAGTTCGGGAAAAGGTGTTATAAATAATAAACTAGACAAAATACTGTTAGAAATTCGCTCAATATATATTACCGTGACATAGGTTGACATATATTCGGTGTTTTTTGAATTTTCCAATACATCGGTAAACACTGCATGTTTTTCGAGCTGAATAAATATGTTACATTGAATAAAAACACAAAAAATATATCCAGTTTGGTAGAAAAGTAACTTATCTTGCCTTTGATAACATTTATTTGTTATATATTTGTTTTTTGACAACTTTTTCGAATCTATGTGTACAGTAATACAAACCCGAAATTTTCGATATTTATTCATTATTAAATAAACTTACATATTAAAAGTAGGTTTCGTTAAATATATTAGAGGATTTTTTTTAGGTGTGCTATCCCCCCCCCCTCCCATATTTCATGTTACGAAAACTGAAAAAAAGATCAAATAAATAAAAAAATAGTTATATATATATATATATATATATATATATATATATATATATAAAATCCCATCATTTTTTTTTCACTTACCTCTAAGTTGTAAATAAAATTCGACATAAAATCATTAATATTATGTTAAAAAAAATAAAATGAACAAATTTTTTTGATTTTTTTTTCTTGGTAACATAATTATTTGAATTACAACAAAAAAAAAAAACGAATTCTAAAAAATTATTTTTAAAAAGCTTTAAATGATATTAAATTCAAATATTACGCGATATGAAGTTTAAACCGAGTTTTTATATAACAGGTTTCCAATATTAAAAAAATATATTCATATAATATAATATATGACTCTTGAGATAATAAAAATTGCAAAAGAAAAATCGACCAAAAAAAAAAATTCGTTTCGATTTGATTATTTAAAATGACAGAGGTTCAAATCAAAATTTGCGCTTTTTTTTCAAAAATATACGGAAGCCTGTAAGGACAAGCATTTGTAGATACATGTATCAACAGAACAGGTTAAAATTAATTTTATCGTCTGTCTAGTTCGTTATTAAAAATCTGTTTGCTTTACAAAGGTAAGTCTTATATTATTTGTTATACATTTTTATTGTTCTTTTTTATTGCATATTTTATTTATTCAGAAATTTCTAATAAATTTATCGTTTAATGTATAAATTTTGAATTCTCTGCGAGCTTTTTTTCTTATATTTTCAAATCATTAACACGAACTAGTTGTTTTTCGTAATATATGAGAAATTACTTTTTTGTGAACTTATGCACTTATTTTACCGTTCTAAAATAATAACGACGGTAAAATAACGTTATTTGCAAATAAATTTTATAGTGCTAATGCTCTTCCATAGAAATTACAATAAACACATGAACTGATGACGTCGTGTTTTTTGTTTAGTTTGATGACGTAGTACACAATATTTTGGAGGTACCTATTGATTTTGATGTTTAATAATAACTAACTGTATTTGTTCGGCGTTGCCCGGGTGTCTTTTTCACTTTCAATTTTGTTTTAATTTCATTACTTTCATTTTTATAACTCTTCTTCTTCTGAAAAGTGGGTGAATATATATAATGTTACCAAAGGCAAGATAAGATACTCTTCTACCTACCTGGTAGAGTTTTGTGTTTTAACTTATTTTAAAACGTTTGTTTACTTTAAAATAAAAGCAGTGTCAAGTTTGTTGAGTTAGAATTTTTAAAAATCGTAGTTTCGTTTTAACCATTTCGAACTTGTAATTGCTGGAAAATTAAACAAAATACCAATAGAACATTACATTTTTCCATGATTAGTGATTAATTCTATAGGTTTTTGAGCAGTTATCGAAAGTTAAATCTAAGTAGCTTTAACAAAACCGGGATTTTTTTTTTTATATAAGTTTTAATAAACTTTTGTTTCAATAAATTAATGCTTTCAAATAAGTTGGAACTCACACACACACCTTGCATTTGTTAACATTTATTTGTTGTATATTTAATCTTTTTCGCCCACCCCCTTTTTTGTTTTCTGTTGTTGATTATTGTAAAAATGGCCCTTCTTTCGACTAAATAATTACTTCCGCGATTGTTCAATAAGGGATTTAAAAAAAAAAAACCGTTACCAAACGCAAGAAAATTTACTCTTCTACTTGTTTAATTTTCACATGTGTTGGTTGATTATAAGATTTATTGCTATCGTCACTTTTACTTAGTAAAGCCAGCGTGCTTTTCAGCACGGCCGACAATTTTGGTGGAATTTAGTCGCTAATTACAAAATCTAAAACAATAAAAATAAAAAAAAAAAGTGCCTAAACTGAAAGTTATGCCAGTCGGTGGAAATTTAAATTTTATTGCGTTTGGTAAAAGTTATCTTTTACTTTTCATTGTTGTTAAATATAATGCATTATTTGACGAATTGTGTATTGTATCCAATTTTTTTTTTATAAATTCCTCTATATTTTTATCGTGCGCCATTTTTATCTGTGATCATAACGTAAATTCGTTTGAAACAACAGTACATATCTTGGAAACAGCGTCGTAGAGAGAATTGGGAAATTCTTGCCAATAATCAAACGCGCATTTAAAGAAAGCTTGGCATGCCAGCAATAGCAGGGATCGACAACCGGGGAGTGCCAAGTTTGAATCCAGTTCATTCCACAAAAACACTTTCATTTAGGGATGTTAGTAAATGGCCGATGTCTTTTTAGAAAGAATTCCAACTAGAAAGATATCGGGGAAACGAATGCCAGCAATAATCATCTGATTCATATAAAATGTACGAATGATGCTTAACAACAACAACAACAACAACAACACTAACCTCAAAAACACAACCACAACGTTTGTCTATTGTTGTACTTAACACTTCAGGCATCACCGCTTTGACCTACTTATCACTTGAGGTGTGGGAGTTTTGCCCTACTTAAAATTTTAGATATGAGAGATTTTGTACTGCGTTGCGCTTTAGGTGTTGAGGTTTTGTCCTACTTATCACGTTAGGCGTAGGAGTGTTATACTTAATGTGTGGGCGTTTTGCCCCACTTTGCTAATGCGTGGGTGTTCTGGCCTACTACTTAGCAATTTAAGCGTGATAGTTATAAGCGTCTGGATTTTGTCCTATTTAGCACTTTAGTCGTTTGTAGAGAAAAAGGCAATATCAAAACAAAGAATGGTAAAGTTTATCTATACAAAAATAATTCCTTTTTATTAACAACCTGCTCAAATTACGCAAAATAAAACGTTCGTACAATAAGAAAGTTCGAAAAGTCTTAGAACGTTCCAGGTGAGTAGAAGTTATTTTCTTTGTAATAAGGATTTGAGCAGAAATGTTCATTTTGGCAGGCACCGTGTGCGTTTACGTGCGACAATGTGTGTAAATGGTATAGGCATTGTAGATATGTATTTATATTATTATATGCTATTATTATGCTAGTCTGACCAGTGCGAGAAAGTTGTTATTGAGTGTCTCTTGTTGTGTTTGAAGTTAGCTTTCAGATTCAAAAGTCCTAACCAGAATTGTTGTATTGAGAGGTGGGAGGTATTGTTCTTATAACACCACCCGTTATAAACATATAAATTGTATGTATGTTGTTTAGCCAGGGGATATGATATCGACGTATAAATCGAGTCATGCTGTATCAGAGAGTTATCACACGGGTATATATTACAGTTCATATTTACATAAGGTATCATTTTTTTATAAGAAGAATAATATATGCTTCATATCTTTCTTTCTTCAAGAGTTCTTCTATCTTCACTGCTGAGCTCCGTGATGAAACATGAAATGACCAACATCATAACCAATTGAGACCTCTGTTCTTTCTTCTTTTGTGAAACCACAGGACAACACTTTATATTTTTAAAATATAAATTTATTTCAGCTGTCTCAAATGGTCTCCACAAGAGTCTGCATTTCGTGTCTACATGCTTGTTCTTTACAACCTCGCTTCCTGGCTTGAAGTACGTCTGTTCACTCTCGTGATCAAACTCCAACTCTTCGACTTTTCGACTGACTAAACTTCCAGGCCTCCTGACTTCAGTTCCGGTGACGTAACCGATTAAAAGACACGTCTCCTTAACGTTATCTCCTCTGTCACGTACGCCTGCTGAAGGTTATTTTGTTTATATTTAACTAAGCTAATTTATGTAAACGTCCCCAGCTAAAACTCATTGCTAAACAATAAATAAAACCCAATATAAACTATTTTTAAAATACCATTGAATAGATAAAAACTATTTAAATTTAACAATGTTGAATGGTTCACGTGCACGTGTGGTTTCTCTGAAAGTGAAAGAGAGGTCCTGTTTAGGTTTTTATACTACGCGCGAATATTTGGAATTGAATATATATTGCGCTGTGATTAGTTGAAATAGCCAATGTAACTAAAGTCTTGTTGAGGCGTCCTCTTAAATAATCAACTTCTGTCACACTTCAAGAATTGTTATCAATTATCACGGTGTTATCTTCCGGTCCATCTGACAAACTCATTAATCCTTATCCTGGAATGGTCTTTGAATATTGATGAAATGGTGACGTTAGTAAAAAAAATTTCTTTTTAAATTAAACAAGTACAATTTTAACCAATAAGTTTAAATTATGTGGATTGGGGGCGTCCAAAAGTATCACAAAATTACCCCTCCCCCCCCCCCACCTATATGTAAAATGATGTAACTTTATTATAAATTAATATTGTCGGTATAACTTTTGCACCATTTTAAAGAAGGGCAAAATAAACTAGTAATAATTTAAAAAAAAAAATTTCCATCGAACGAAAATAATGAAATTGCGAGACGAAAATCGTGTTTACATATTTGGCGCTTTAAAATAACGTTCCCATGTAGTAAGCATTTCGAACGTAAAAACATACTCGTGTTTAATAAATCTAGTAAAAATTAACTAATGGTCAGATTTTCATGAAATTTTCGATACTTATCCATTTTAGAATGAAATTACATATAAAATGCAGTTTCCGTAAAATATACGAGGGTAAATATTTATTTATTTTTTCGAAATTCGAACAAAATATATTTAAATCTATCGAAATTTCTATTTATTATGAAATATAAGAGTTCAAATAAGTAAAACATATTTTTTTTAATTAAATGCACGTATTGAACAAAAACTTACCTTTAAGTTGCAATTAAAAAAATGATATAAATTTAATATTATTATGTTTTTAATAGCGTTTTTTTGTTCGAATTAATATATACTATAATCAGTTGAATTGCCAAAAAAAAAACTTCCTAAAAATTAATTAATTTTTAAAAGATTAAAAGGATTAAAATTCCATTATTTCAAAATATTTCGTTAGAACATAGATTTTTAATTAATTGTGTTTAAATTTTTTTTAAATATAGTTTTAATATAAACATGGCCCTTGTCAGCTATTTTATCGCCAGATTAAAACCGATTTGAAAATATTATTGCACAAATATTAAGCATTTTGTAGATGCCCCCCCCCTCATATTTTGTTTGTCTCTTTTTACCGAACACAATATGGAAGCCAAGTTAACCAAAAGAACATTCAGTAAAACCGTATTTCATATTTAATATACAAAGGT
>NC_136510.1:70161472-70176472 GCF_053919585.1 Euprymna scolopes
AATTGGAGGATTATTGTCAGGAAGAGTGGGCTAAAATTACTACTGAAGAGTGCAACAACTTGGTTTTAAACTATGAAAAGCGACTGAGGAAGGTAATCAAGGCCAAAGGCTATACAATTGATTATTAAATAAATCGTGTCAAAAATTTTGAACAAGGGTTTTTTGCAATTATGTTTGTTGTTCCTTTGTTATTTATTTTTTCTAAAATCCGATTGCTGCATCGGAAAGGCCAGTTAAAAATACATAATATACTTTGTTATTTTCTTTAATTTAATCCCTTTTTTAGAATTTATTAGACAAAATTTAACTTTTATTTTACCGTGCCAATAAATATGATCATCACTGTATATATATATATATATATATATATATATATATATATATATATATATATATATATATATATATATATATATATAATCCATTTATAAATTAGGTAAAACACCGATAAAATTGTGAGGAGTGATTTGTCGATAGTCATCCCCAGTCTATCCTACTTTTAACTCAGCGCAATTGAACTCATTCGTTCAAGCACTGTTTCTTTCATTGCGTGTCCATCACTTTCACTTCAGTAGTAGATACCACAATACCACATTTACACTTTCATCCTAAACAATATTACTGTAGAATAGGTGCGTGCAAAATGAATGCTGATGCTCAAAATGTAAACATTTTGACTCCTCCTTTTGCTTAAAAATTCCCCAAAAATCAGGAAATTAATCAGTTTTAATGAAATTTTCAGTATTTATCAAATAATGATCTCGATATATTATGAATCCATTATTTTTAATTGAATCTAAGTGAAAATGTATTATTTTGTTTTAACATAAAACACCTTTACTTAAGTTATGGTTTTCAGTAGTAAATAAAAAAATTAATGAATTTATTTTTGCTTTTTTTATGAAAGTAAAGCATCGCAAATTGTTACAATTAAAAAAAGAAACATTAATTTGCCCAGGAACATTACGAAAAAAGCCCCTTAAGTCCGTATTAATAAATTCGATATAACTTGAAGAAAAATGAATTTCTCGAACTACTATATTTAATATTTTCACATAAAAAATTATAATTGCAAAAAATATTTATACTTGTTTTTAGATCACATTTTTCGTGTAATTTTTATATGCGAGATTCTAACGTTTTCCTTACTTGAATGAACGTGTAACTTTCAACGTAACATAATTTTTATATAACCTTGGAAAATATATTATTGTAATTTAAAAGCAGGAACACAGAAAAATAAGTAAATTAAAAAATAATTAAAAATTATACAAACGTTCACGATAGGAGTATACGGATGCACGGCTAGGAAAAAAAAAACTAGCGCCCCCTACCTCCCTCCAACTATCTGACGTCATTTTCAGACAACCTTTTGACTTTCTGACATTTTGAGCATGCTTAGACGACTTCGTTTTGTTTTGTTTTATAGGAAGCCAGAATTTCTCGCTGGGGGGGGGGCTAATTAAGCTTCTTTTTTTTCCTCCTTTTTTTTTGTACAAACAAGGTGTTTTTTTTTTAATTCAATATCTTAGGACTTTCCTAATTATCTTTTAAATAGACCCAGAAAACTATAATTTATCTTTTAATGTAGTTTTACTATGAATTTAACTTCAAAATTTAATTGAACTTGGCGGTTTTCGAATGGCGCCGTAAAAAACATTTTTCATTATAGTTTTTTTTGTTTTTGTTTTTTTTTTTTTGTTTTTTGTTTTTTGTTTTTTTCACGTGTACAAATATTTCTTTCCTTTCGGAAATTAACTTTAGTCTTTAATCTTTCAAATACAATCAAAAAGTAGTTTGAAACTTACAAAATAATTATGATAAATCAGCTTTCAAACTATGTCCCCCCCCCAATCTTTTTCCCGCCATTATTGTCCGTACCTACTTTAGGAGTTTGGCTTCGTATGGACTGAACAGCAAACTTTGTAATGCGTTTGCTGAAAGTTTAGATGGCTAAGAAAAAGAATTAAAGTTATAAAATTCGGCTGCCGTTTGTTTCGAGTTACATGTCTTCAGTGGAGGATGGCCTCGTTTGGCAGTACAATGAAATAGGTGCATGGAAACTCTGTAATTCGTTAAGTGTCATTGAATAGTCCTTCATGAGTTCGGTTGAAATTGAAGTTGTAGGCTGATTGGTTATCGTCTCGCCTAATCACCTCGCAATGTCTGCTCCCCGGCAGAAGAAAGAAACATAAATGTTTATGAGATGCACATCGGAAAATAATAACTTTTAGTTCAGGAATTGTCAATATATTTAAGTAAATAAAATTGCTTTACGTATAATTAATAACTTGTTCCATTGTTCATAGTCCGATAAACAAGTTTATTTGCGTGTGAAAAAAATGATTTACATAAAAAAAAAAACATTTGAATAATACAAAAGTAGTTAAGTAAATATTTTTGTTAATAATATTTTTCTCATGCTAAAAATATTGTTGTTGCTCGTTTGTATCTTCAGACTTTGTTGTTGTTATCATCATCAATCAATTAATTAATTAAAGTACATATTCTGATAATCGAAACCAATATATTCGTAAGTTGCCCAATATGAGAAAATGCACTTATGATAAAACATTTTTTAAAAGAAATAAGAATATAAATGTTACTTTCGTGCTAGTACATGTCTGTAGTATAACACGTGTTTGTGTAAAGAAGTTGATTGCAGTTACAAGTCAATGTGTTCATGGTGTATTGAGCAGCGTGACATTGCGCATGTGTATGCGTTTACCTTTTATTTTTGTAGTGCGTGTATAGATGTGCGCGAGTGATACGTGAATCATTGAATGTTTTCGACAGGGTTGAAGCCGTGGATTTTTCCTTCGACACCAAAATCAACAGAATCCATGCTATTTCTAAAATGTTTTTGTTCCCTGTTGATGGAGTATGTTGCGGGTGCTGTACGCCCTCGCCTTATATCCTTAAAAAGTTATATTCGTAAGTTGCCCAATATGAGAAAATGCACTTATGATAAAACATTTTTTAAAAGAAATAAGAATATAAATGTTACTTTCGTGCTAGTACATGTCTGTAGTATAACACGTGTTTGTGTAAAGAAGTTGATTGCAGTTACAAGTCAATGTGTTCATGGTGTATTGAGCAGCGTGACATTGCGCATGTGTATGCGTTTACCTTTTATTTTTGTAGTGCGTGTATAGATGTGCGCGAGTGATACGTGAATCATTGAATGTTTTCGACAGGGTTGAAGCCGTGGATTTTTCCTTCGACACCAAAATCAACAGAATCCATGCTATTTCTAAAATGTTTTTGTTCCCTGTTGATGGAGTATGTTGCGGGTGCTGTACGCCCTCGCCTTATATCCTTAAAAAGTTATATTCGTAAGTTGCCCAATATGAGAAAATGCACTTATAAGAAAACTTTTTTTTTTTATAAGAAATAAGAATATAAATGTTACTTTTGTGCTAGCACATGTCTATAGTACAACACGTGTTTGTGTAAATCTAATCACCTGAGGTGCCTCTACCGGGTAATGCCGACGGGATTGCCAAGATACTTTTTTGCAGATCAGAGTGCTCCTCCTTTGGGGCGCTGCTTCTTGAATCCCATTTTCCGACCCTTGTGTCACATCTTCTCACCGTGGGAGAGAGATAAATACTCAGTTGACGGGGCCAATTGAATATTTACTGGCTGATTTGGATTTCTGGAGCAGTTTTTATCACCTTCAAATTGGCTCTCAAAAATCTAATTTCGTATTTTAGCGAGGACGTTTATGATCAATCAGAAATAGAACCATTTATTACCGGACTTTCTTCGTTGATCCATATACGCACATTTTTTTTTTTTCTTTCTTTTTCTTTTTTTACTCACATTTTAATTGGATGCTGTAGGCTGAATGTCTTCTCTCCCCTGTACTTCACAACACAGAAAAGCACAACTTTGTAAAATATCGCACAGGTCATGGTCCCACATCATATGTGTGCCACGAAAGAAATGGTTTGTTAATATCGACCTTTTTATGTGAGGCAATGACAAAATGTCAATGACATTGAATAAACGAATTCCATTACATGTTCTTTTATATGATTGCATTATCATTTCTTCTATTGTTCTCGTGTCTTTGTTTTATGTTCTTGAAATGAATAAATTAAATCTAAGACATGTGCTTTGTATTGCTATATTTGTTCCTCTACTGTTGTTATAGTTTGATGAAGCTAACAAGACTTTCTGACCACTCTGCAAATCTTTAGGTAATTTCTTACTAGGTCTTATTATTATTTACAACGACATGGGTCTCAACTTTATTACCAAAACGACAATTTTCGTACTTTTCTTCATAAAGAGCAACGCTTAACAAATATTAGCCGTTTTATTTAATGTTGGTTAATATGACTAATTTATGCTTAGGATTTACGCACTCCATTTATTTGGGAGCGGCCCTACCAAACTCTTGCTCTTGGAAAGGGGGGGGGTAGTAGTTCTTTTCCCCCGTTTTATATTTACCTTAACATAAAATCCAATACGCAACATTAATTTCAAATGAGTTCTTATTTGCTTGCCTCCCTACTACTGGATAAAAGAAATGGCCCGTGGCTATGGCTGAAAGGAATGTGCATACTGCATCTGGAGTACACTCCTTTCTGTTAAACCCTGTTTATGTCTAAAGTTATTTAAAACTGTTTCTATTGGGGGGGGGTAAATTTGTAAATACTTTAGTGTAATGGTAAAAAGAAATGCGGAGCAGTAACCAAAATTTACGAAAAACACTTCCCCCTCCTCCTTCTTTTACAACAACAACAATTACTACTACTGCTATTACTATTATTGTTTTTTCTTAAGAAATTCACTTACTATTTAATTCGTCTGTGTTCATGAGCATGGAAACGGCATTTTGTTTAATATTGCTGCTCTTTTTTACCGCAAGGTGTCGTGTGTCTTGATAATTTATTTAAGTCAGAATTCCTTTAAAGGGGGAAAAATGAGTTTTTTTTTAGATAATGATTAAAAAAACTACTGGATTATTTTCTGTAAAACTAGGTAATCGGTTTAATATTATTACTAGCAGGACCGTTAACGTGCGTTGCCCGGTGGTAGCTTGCATTCCCCACTTCGCGTAAAAATTTAAAGTACAGCTGTTGTTTATGTTGTTGGCCAACCCCCAACCTCCTCATGTTAAGAACGGTTTTCGGAATAGACACTTCCATGAACGGCTTTCGTATTCGACAGGCCATTTTGTGAGTGGGAGTGGGTGCAGTGTCGGTTGGCTCGTGCAGACTAAACTGGCGGGTAGGGTATAATTCAGGCTATTTTTCAGCGTATGGTTCAGGGTATTGTTCAGGGCATGGTAGTATTGTTGTCAAGACTGGAGTTAAGGTGGCAAAGAACTCTTGAACTCTCTATCACTTAAAGGGAGCTAACAGTTTTAAGTACGCAGAAAAAATATACCGTATAAACAGAATCGTTTCTTTAAATAATAAACTTTTTTTTCTTTTGAACAATATATACAGGATTTTGTTTCTATTATAAACAATATAAATAGAACAATTATGAGGTTAAAACAATGTACACCTTTTTTAATGTTTAGTGTTAGACAACAGAAACAGAATTATTATATAATTCATGAAAGAAATATTCATTATATATCTGAAAGAAAATGAATTTGGTGGAAAATAGGCCCAAGCAATTTATTAGGTTTATTGAGCTATTTTCGTGTAAATAAAATTATGGTGAAATAGGAAAAAAAATTAATTTTGGTTTCGGACCTCTTTGCGTGTCTCAAAAATATAGAAAAAAAATTAATCCACGACCTAAAAACAATGTAAATAGCAGCGATAACCCGTTATATGAGAGAAAAATAGCCGCAGAGGTCAGGATCGAACGTTCAACGCTAGTTGTAAAAAGAGATGCAAAGGAAGGAAACGCTGCAATCTACTACGCTACGACGAATGTACGACATTAGGACCCCCGAAATAACTTGAATCATGTTATCACTGAAAAGGAACTCGGTCGGTGGACGCCGCTAAATCGCGTAATGTAAACAGAAGTATATCTATTGTAAAACTAAAGCAACAGTTTATTTTTGTTGGTCAATGTTTATGAAATTTAATTATAAAACAAAGCACATGTAATCATTGTGAAACGTCATTCTGGAATATTAGTTTTTGAAGAAAAAGGAAGAAGAAATAATGGCTATCAGCCGGTGTCGGAAAACATTATGTACGCTGTAGTAAAACACAAAATACGTTTCGTAGTTATGTACGAAAACCTAACATGTACGATATATTTGATGTGTAAATGAAAGCATTTGTGGCTTATGAAGATGTTTCAATGTTTTAATGTTTGTAATCGGCGTATTTTATCTGAAATGAGTGCCTAATCTAATCAGGGAAGCCATGTTTGTTTTAATCTCTGAAGCGTTCTTTTTTTAATTAGTATTGACATTCTGGAATGGTCGCTGCCAATGAGATTTGGTTGAATTTTAGGAGGGAGAGATCATTAATTTTGGAATCGGGAATATGAAATTAATGGTATCTGTGTAAGTGTATGAGGCAGAAAATCACGATGCTATTGTATATATGACCCTAATGCAGAATATGTACCGGTGTCGAGTGGGAGCGGGAGGAGTACTTTTTATTTAGAGAGGAAAATAGCAGCTGCTTCCACTGTAGGTGTTTGCAACAGTGGTGATACTTCTCCTAGGATGTATTCTAGGATTTTAATAGAGCGAATAAATGTGAGTAAGGTGACGTTCAAAAGTTACATAATATAGTGGCTGATGGTGTAAACATAAATTTGTATGTAGAATCTGTTGGAGCAAACCCAATGTACTTTGGTCAAGAGCGAAATTTCTGCAATGAAATTATTATACAGGGTGTCCGTAAAGTTACTATACAGTCTTACAAGTTACTATACAGACACCCTGTAATATATTAGCAGTACAGTAAGATATTGTATTAAAATATTTATTTGTAACAAAAGAAATAAAAAGAAATAACACCTTTATGTTTATAAAAATCTCAGAAGATACACGTGTTACATCCGAAAAGACTGTAACAATCAAGGCAAACAATTTCTATGACAAATATTCAAATTGGAGGCCTTCAGCTCCAATACATTCTCGACAACGTGACACCACACTCTGACAAACTTTGGTGCACAGGTCACCTGTAAAAAAAAAATATTAACTATTAATACAAATATAATACAATAAAACAATAAGACTGTATAGTAACTTTACGGACACCCTGTATATAGGATTATTAGCAGGAAGACTCGACGTTGCCTTCGAATGAATTATGATCAAACGGCGATCGGTGAAATCGCCTATATTTCAATCTAATCGATTGATTACCTGTTCTAGTTAGGGACTCATTGTGGTGCACTAGGAGAAAGCTTCACATGCATCTCGCAGTGACATTGTAGTCTACATTGCACTGTAGAGAACCTAATGTTTTTATAAAATTATTTTTATATATAATTGCTTGAATTAAAGTTTAAAATGAAAACGTCAAGTATCATGGTGCAATTGTATTTTAAACAGGAACATTCATTTCGAACGCGCTGTTGGTTTTATATGTCTGGTTTTTCAGCTTGTGTGGTAATAAAACATCTCAAATGTACTTGTAATGTTAGGCTGTGTATGATGTCAGAATCGCCTGTTCCTTCTTTCATTGGATTATTTCGATTATCGATTATCATCGAAGGCATTCTAGTACAAAACCTATCTAAGAACACTCCCAGACACATAAAGTACATTTGTGGGGGAAAAAAGTCGGCCCAGTGGAATCCATATGAAGCGATCTTACAGATACACAGATAAAGTTCCTTTTATATAGTAGTAAAGATTATTATTGGCTCACGTGGAGCTTTCACACAAGTCATCAAAGATCTGATTGGAAATCTGTGATGTTCTCTGGAAGCTGAGTGACAACAAGTCTTCCCAGACGTCCAGCTATCTCCACCTCTTTCGATAGCATTTGCAAATAAATTTGCGTCATCGCTACAGCCTCTTACCATTGATTTCTCGCTGGCAGCGGCCATTGGTCTATACTGGAATTTGAGTCGCACTAAGCCTCCCCAAGATCCCAGTTCTCTTCGCGTTTGTCCAGCTGAGGTCTGGTCAGCGCTTTCTCCTCGGTTTTTCCATCCTCCTTGACCCTTCTCGGCTCTTTGGTATCACTTTGGGGGGGGGGGGGTAGAACTTGTAGATATGCAGCTTCAGGGTTCTTAATTCCCTGTAACGCTTCTACATTATATTGTATACTTGTATTATTCTCCGCATTTAAGGGGTTTCCTTCATTATTATTATTATTATTATTATTATTATTATTATTATTATTATTATTATTATTATTATTGCTGTTGTTTTTTCTGTTTTACAGGTAAGTATTTACAGAAATTTGATTTTAAAGTGGCGTATTTACAAAGTGTTATTAAAAGAAAGCACTGAAATTTTATTTGAATCAAATCTTCAGTTTTCTCGAATTTGGTTATTCTTGTAATTAAACAAGTTTTCAAAAGTTTCCCACATAACGCATCATTCAAACGTTTGAATAATCATTTTTATTTATAAAAAATGACATAAATCATCATAACTTGTTCGCAAATAATCTCGAAACGCATTTCACTGTTAATAATAAGCGACCGCATAATAGGAAATTACTCATCAATATTCAATTTTGTAAAATATCATTCAGCTCATTGGACCGCATCATTTTGTGCCACGAACATTGTAGATTTGTGGCAGGGTGAGATGTACATTGGGTGTGTAAAAATAATGTTGAAAATGGAAATTTCGACGTGAGATCAGTTAAGCAAGAAAATGAAAAAGTCCTTTAGAAATTTAGCTAGCGTGTATTGGAAGTTATGTGAAGGGATGAAGTACGCGAGACAAAAACCAGAGTGTACCTGCCTTTTGGGAGTTTGGTATCGAAGTGGTTTTGAAGTTTCATCCATCCTGTGGGGTTGGTCGGCAGGATACGGTTCATCTAGATGTACTTGCTGTAATTCACTGTAAAAAGCAAAACAAATTCCAGCGCAAATATTGGAATTGTTTGTTATTTTTTTAACTCGTGTAGCCTTGTCCGGTCATAAAATATACTTAAATATAGTTTAATCCATGCAGGTTTCGTATTTATTATTACAGAGCCAATTATCTATTGAATATTATGTTGTACCTAATATATAGTACTGATTTCAAAATAGTTTTTAATGACTTGGGTACTATTAGCTAGAATCGAAACCAAAACATTTAGCGCCTCAGCCGTGTTCCCTATCGTTTGAACTATGTATAAATAGATGAGAAAGATTTAAAATCAAACCACTTCAAACTATGAATGAATTTGTGCCTGCGCAAAAGTAATAGAAATATGTCGGCAAGTTGAAATGAACATTTTGCATTTCAACTTGCCGAGATATTTCTGTACGCGTTATTCGGGACAAGATCAAAGTGTAGTATCTGTTCTTCATATGCTGCACTTCAATTTCTTGTTCTCTGTCAGTGGAGGAGAAATCCATCACGACTGAGACAATTTTTTTTTTTGTTCCTTTTCTACACGTTAAAAAACGACCCTGATGTCTAACTCTGTCCCGTGGGGAGGCATTGTAAATAGGAACAACGATTTCATTCATTCTAAACTATCCTTGGTGTGCGATTACTATTTCCTGTTAATTTCAGTGTTATGTGACCAGTAGTTTAAGAGTTTATCGGTTAAATATTTTCACATATACACACGCATACATCTATTGTTTATTTATATAGATTACTTCCATTATTTCAGCTACAAAGAGGAGAAGAAATGATTAACATCTTCGCTACTGTCATTGACACCACTCTGCAAGACGTCACTATCCAACGAGGCAAACACAATATGTGAACGAGAGGAACAGCGGCGTTTGTTTTACGAAGAAGCCAGCGGGAAATCGTGGAGGATAAAAGAAACTTTATTTTCCTCTCACAGCGGAAAGATATGACAAAAGATCGGGAAAGTGGGATTTAAAAAGCCAGCGCCCTAGAAAGAGCACTGTGGCCTGCAAATAAAAAATGCCTGAGCAGCCGCATCGGTATTTCCCGGTAGGGGAAGCTTAGATGATTAGCAACAATCTAGCTCCTTCTCAAAGGGTGAGAAGGCAAAGCCTATGAGAGTGGACCTCCTAGAACTACACTGGGCCATACCTCAGTCAACAGAGAACAAGCAACAGACGTAGCTTCTTTGGCGTTTTAGCTAGAGACAAAGTGTAATGTCCTGATACTACATGTCGTCTATTTTGCTCTTTGCCAGTAAAGAAGTCGGATGAAGTCCTTCCACAATGAGGCAATTTTATGTTTGTTCCAATTCAATGTGCCCCTTTGGAGGGAGCTGCATGTTTCCCCCACATTAAAATTCGACTTTGTGTCTAATTTTGCTTTCGTGGAGAGACAGTAAATAGGAACAAATCACCTCAACATTGAGGCTCAACAATAGTCGAAACTTTGGCAACCATGTCCACTTTTCTTTAATGGTTCGTTAATTTCAAAATAAAGATATAACTCTTACCCTCGGTGTCCTTTTAGCCTTGATAAGTAGTGTTTCAAAGGAGAAAAGAAACGTTCAAATTTTAAAAAAATAATATTTATTCATTTTATTCCCATTTTCCCCCTTTTCCTATCAATCGTTGTTATCTTCGACTAATACAATCCACCTTTCTTCTTTGTTCTCGAAAAAAAAAAAAGGCCAGCTTCATTCTATTTCAGTTGGGGTTGCTGCTGCCGTGACCTGCATCTGTCGATGGGTCTGGGTCACTGACCAGAACGGCTATGTGAGGAGTGAAGGGTGGGGAGAGGTCTAGTTAGAAAAAAACGTTTTCTACTTCTTCCTCCTTAAAATGGTGAATCTTTATATAACTGGGAGTAGCCCCACCCCAGGTGGGCGGACTTTTTAGCTAGACAGTAGACACCCAATCACCCGCGCCCAGTCTCGCCTTTCCTGCTGATATTGTGTACACACTTGATTGTCTTTTTCAACCATATTTTCATGAAAGTTCTCTGGAGTTTTGCCAACATCCAGCTTTGTTAAGCAAAGACTGCGTGGTTTGAGAGAGAGAGAGAGAGAGAGAGAGAGAGAGAGAGAGAGAGAGAGAGAGAGAGAGAGAGAGAGAGAGAGAGAGAGAGCGAAGAAAGATAGAGGAGAAAAAAGAGTAAAAGGTAAGAGTAAGAGACAGAGGGGCGAATATAAACGAAATATCGCTAATACGTTTCAATTTAAACACGACTCTTATTACATTCTCATTATATAGATTAAATTGTGTTTCATATTACTATAAGCAATGTTACCTTGCCCGATAGCAATTGAATTTCTGATTCAATATTTAAAAAAATAAAAAATTAAAAAAAACTTTTATTCACACAGACAGGCATATTGCCAGCGAGACATAAGAGACTACTATAATTAGGCGCCATATCTATAGGAAGCATCCTAAATGGATAATCGGGTAACCTGATGTTTGTTCACAAACATTTAAATTTTTGTAGGTTGCTACAGTCGAGAAAACAGTGAGCAGAGAGGGAATTCCAAAGAGAAATAATTTGTTAGGGTAAAAAAAAAAAAAATGTTTTTCATCTGAGGACCATTATCGTAAATGGGTAGGTTTTTCCTGGTAGTCGACTTGGTCGGAAGTACGAAATGGAGTAGATTCATAGAAACGCATTCCGTGGAAGTACTGGTAAAACAAGTACAGCGATGGAACAGAGGCTTAAGCTCGGTAGATAATGCGAGATTTTTAGGTTAGAATACACATACACACATGCGCGCGCGTGTGTGTGTGTGTGCGCGCGCGCGTGTGTGTGTGTGCGCGCGCGCGTGTGTGCTGGATTTGCCAGCTCCCTATTGCATCACAAACTATGCTTATTTCATCTTTTAAATAAGACCCTAAAGAAAGAATACATCAATCCCCTGAAGTGATGGTATGTGTGTGTATGGGTGTTTTTTTAATTTACAATTTTTTTACGTTGAAATTAAAAACAACAAAAAAGAACATGTGGCATGGCTAACGAAAGGTAGGAAAAGGAGAGCAGCAGTCATTCACCCTCTCCACTTTTCTAAACACTTATATATTTATTTCTATTTAGTTTGCTTTAAATTGCCTCCCTTGAAAATTAATTAGGGAATATTTTAAGAAAGGTTTTAGTAATTACCCTCATTTATGTTTATAACACTTTAATTAATTAGTGACCATATCAACAAGATTATTGCATATATATGGGAAAGATAGAACAAGAAAATTACAAACAAATGCCATCAAACATTAATTTATTTTAAAGAGTTTTGCAAATTGATGTAATATTCAAGTAGCTGTCTTTGTATCTTTTGCATGGTATTTTACACTATATATTAAATAATAATATTGCAATATTATGTCGATTAATGTTATCAGTATTAAATAAAGCAATATTTTTTTTTTAATGAAAATCGTTCAAAACATGCATGAAGCAACCAGTTTTGGCAAATAGCAAACAAGATCCTGAACAGAAGTGTGCGTTCTATCCCAACCATCATCAATGGACATGAGGTCATCTCGTCAGCATCAGACAAAGCCTAACTATTTGCCAAGAATTTTGCAGCTAATTCTACCCTATGCGACCAAGGCCATCAACTCCTCGTATTTCCTCCTATAACTCATAACACGCTATGCAACATACAAATATCTGTGCGTGAGGTCGCCAAGCTAATCAAGAACCTTGACTTCAGTAAAGCAACTGGCCCTGACGGCATTCCAATTATAGTGCTGAAAAAACTTCAACCAGAACTTGCCCCCTTATATTACAAAACTGTTTAAGCGTTGCCTTCAGGAGAAGTGCTTCCCAGCACCCTGGAAAACCTCACCAGTATGCCCTGTATTTAAGAATTCAGATGATACGTCATCTCCCTCTCAGTACAGACCAATAAGTCTCCTGTGTGTTATGAGTAAGTTGCTGGAATCCATATTAAATAAAGGAGTAGTCAACCACCTCAGCAGAAATAACCTTCTTAGTGACCTGCAATATGGTTTCCGTTCTGCTAGATCTACAGCAGATGTGCTAACAATTATATCTCATAGGATTAGTGAACCTCTTGACAAAGGCTTCCTCTCTAGGGCAATTGTTCTTGACATATCAAAAGCCTTCGATAAGGTATGGCATAAGGGCCTATTTCACAAGATTTCCAGCTACGGTATAACTGGAAATGTTTTCTCGATCATTAAATCATTTCTCTCTGATAGGCTCATAAGAGTAGTGGTTGATGAGCAGAAATCAGAGGCCCTCAATATTAATGCTGGAGTCCCCTAGGGGTCCATCCTGGGCCCAACTCTCTTCCTGATCTACATCAATGATCTCCCAAAACATACTTAAATCATTCGTTGACATCTATGCTGATGACACGACCAACTATGGCAACACATGAAAGGCCGCAAATGATAAAGTTCTTTCTGATTCTCTCTCCTCTCATCTCGACTGCATGGTACAGTGGGGTAAGAGGTGGCTGGTTACTTTTAATGCATCTAAAATCAAGCTCCTATCTTTACATCATCAACGCTCTGATCCCCATCTGGCATCAATTGAAATGGATGGCTCTCGTCTAGAGGAAGCCCCATGTTTTGATAAGCTTCTGGGCTTGACCTTTACTTCTGACCTGAAATGGAACACGTACATCAAGTCTGTTGCCAAGGTCGCTGGAAAAATGGTAGGATCCTTCTACCGCTCAAGAAGATATCTCATTGCATATGCAATTCTCTATCTATATAAAAGCCAAGTACGTCCAAGGATGGAGTACTGCTGCCACATCTGGGCAGGAGCTGCTAAAAACAGCCTATCCTGCCTTGACAGAGTACAAAATAGATTTCATCGCTTAGTGGGGATGCCCTTTTCTCTTCCCTGCAACCTCTCTCCCACAGGAGAGACGTTGCGAGCCTGTCTTTGTTTTATCGTTACTTCCATGGCAGGTGCTCGTCCGAGCTCCAATCCCTGGTCCCCCCTTGCCAATCTTTCACAAAAAACACCCGTCTAGCTGAAATCACTGTCAAAAAATTTCCCCACTCTTTATCTATGCCAAAACCAAAACGTAGATTCCATGAGCAAATCTTCTTTCTTAGAAGTGCACGCATGTGGAACTCTGTTCCGTTTGCCTGTTTCCCACCTGACTACAACCTGGATGTCTTCAAGTCCAACATAAACAAATCTCTGATGAACCGCCCCCTTAAGTAAGACACTTTATCAAATCTCAACACTAACGTACTGTACACGCAATAACACTTATTCCCGAGTGGTTTCCGGGCCTTGATAAGTGGTGACCATCTTGTAATAAAAAAAAAACTTGTCGTAAGGAGCAAAAAAAAAAAATACTACTTAAGGTCAAAACTACCCAACAATACAAGTTAGATTCCGACCAGAAAACAAAAATTCTTCCCCCGTTACCAGAAAACATCACTCATGGAATGTGAAAACTAAAAGATAAAATAATTATCAATATTTTCTGTTGACTAATATCATCAATATTAATTAGCAATAAAGAGTTTGGATGGTGATATCGGAGTGATAAACTAGAACTTTCGCATTTTAATTACTATAATTAATCGTCTTTATTATTAAATCACTTTAATTAAGTATTGATAATATCGACAAGACTATTGCATGTATATAGGAAAGATAGAACAAGAAAACTCCAAACGAATGCCACCAAACATAAATTCATTATGTAGTGCTATGCAAACTGAAGTAGCATTTAAGTAGTTGTTTTTTGTCTCTTTTGTCTGTACTATATACAAAGTAGTTTACAATATTATATTGTATCATTAATTTAAATAGCAATAAGGAGTTTTGATGGCAATATAGTTATAAACGAGAAAAAATTGCAAAGTTATTCCTTAAGATTGCAAAGTTATTCGCTGGATTGTGTTTTTTTTTTGGGGGGGGGGTGAAATTTAAACAAGCAGGTGCGTTTGGCGGAGGAATGTGAGGAGAGATTTACTAGATTAAATGTCAAACAGCTGATGAAACGATTGTATTCAACTTCGTTTCGATGTATGTGGGAG
>NC_136510.1:70181472-70188972 GCF_053919585.1 Euprymna scolopes
TCTCCTGAATTATCAATCGTATTTTAATAACGTCGATGTCGCCACGAGGTATGAAAAAATATACTGAGTACGTTTAAGATTTGCAATCATTCGTTTCGTATGGATTAAATGATTATATTGGTGGCATTGGTTTTCTTGATGTATTTTTAGAAAGACAGGGAATCCAAAGGCGGGGGCGGGGCTTAGGATAGGGACAACAGGGAGGCTGACAACCTCCTCACTGAAAGTGTTTCCGTGCAACGAATTGTAATCGAACTTAAAATACGCAGATTGTTTGTCCATGTTGTTAACCACTTAACCACCATCACCTCCCAGTATTTGCAGTGAGTGAATACAGACTTTAACTATCATTGTGAAATGGACCATGTTTTATTCTTCCTTTCTTTATTTCTTCTTCTTCTTCTTCTTCTTCTTCTTCTTCTTCTTCTTGTATTGTTATCTGATTGTTTATATTTGCCGAAAGATATTTTTGCAGCTGCTTATGGCGATATTTGGCCTCCGTTTTTTCTTTAATATATTTTCTTGAATTTCAAAGAATATCTTTTTTTATTTCAACTTTTTAAATAGCCGTTGGTGGTGTTGATGCTACTACTGCTACTATTACACCTATTTTGTGTTTATTATTATTGTTGTTGGCCGTAAAAAAATTATGATACAAATGCTAGTATACACTGTTGATCAAAAATTTAAGACTACTTAAAAATCTTTAAAAAATATATTTTTATTTAAGGATAGATTTTAAACTCTAAAAGGTTATGAAAACAAAAGGCTATATTCTAAAGATTTGTTTTTAAAATTTACATTTTTATCAGCCTTTTTACACATGATCAAAATTATAAGACCAGAGACAAAAAATTCTATTAAATTGTACAAAAAGTGTATGAAAACATTCAACAATCAAACTTAATAATGAGTTCTACTTCCACTGCTTTTGAGGACTTCAAAAATTCTTTAGGGCATGCTAGAAATAAGGGTTTCCATTAAGGTGTGGGGGATCCTGCTCCAATTTCTGAAGATAGCTTCACGACGTTCATTTTTTTGTTGAATATTGTTTGCCATTTCAATAAACCTCTCTATCCATCCCCAAACATTTTCAATTGGGTTCAAGCGTGGCTACCGTAATATGATGGCCTAACGACGACTATAATTTAGTCTGGTGACGTCATGAACATTGGTCTATTGAAATTTGGTCACGTGCCTCATGACTAAACCAGAAGTTGGTTTAAAGTTTTGGATGGTTAAATAAATTTAAACATGCCGTCGAGATGTATAGTTCCAAATTGCCGAGGTAACTACGAAAATGGACCAAAAGTTACCGTGTTTTCATTTCACAAAAAAAGGAAATAATTTAACAGTGGATTAATGCAATAAAAAGAAAGGGGTTTACTCCATCTAAATATAGCAGAGTAAGTGTTAAAATGTTTGAGATATTTAAAAAAAAAATTTTTTTTTAAAACACGCCTTTTTATTTTTATTTATTTTTTTTAGAACGTATTTTAAAATAAAAATGAAAGTATGTATATAAAAAAAAAATGAATTTTACATGTAATTTAAGTTATGTGCTGAAATAATAAATTATTATTTAGAAACTTATTCAAAATGGGGAGTATGGTGAAAATATTATGTATTTTCACCTAACAATTTAATAAAAGCGATATCGTAAAAACGGAATTCCTTGTTTAAATAATTCTAAATAAGAAACATCATTTATCTTTTTAGTTCAACTATTTTACTGTGCATTATTTATAGCAGCGTGAAATAGATTAAACTTTTTTTTTTAAGTTTATGACCGTTTTTCTTATCCCAAAAGCTTATTAATAATTATTTGTGGTAAATATCGTGGCCAGGTGTCAGAATTTTGGAGAATATACTTCCAAAATAAACTATTAAAATTGTTTAAAAAATATTATTTTTTATTTAAAAAAAAAAGTGTTTACAAAATGCCAGCAATAAAAAAAATAATATTTCTATTATTTTTAAACAATTTTAATAGTTTATTTTGGAAGCATATTCCATAAAGAAAATAAATAACCTACTTTAAACGGAGAAATTACGATTTTTTTATATGTTATTCGCAGTATTGTGTTAGGGTTTTCAAAAATTCCCCCAAAATTCTGATACTGCTAGTGGCGCTGTAAACGAAAATAACGTTTAAAATTACGGCAAACGAGTAGTTTCCAAGATATGTTAGTTTTAAAAAATGGGGGATCACTTTTCTATAAAAATTTAACGTAAAATGAGCACCCATTTTATGGCCATCGTTTTTTTTAGGATGCTTTCTTTTTAACAAATAAAAGCGAAGAAAAATGAGTATGGTCACCTTTATGTTGGGGGTTGGGAATCAACGTACAATGAACACACTTTAACGTAAAATGAGCACCCCCTTTCAAAAAGTATAAACAGAATTTTTGTCGGGGAGAGGGGGGTCAACTGTAGGTGCTTATTTTACGTTTAGTTGTGTTCATTCCTACATCAAAGAGGCACTTCGCCTTGTTTGAGGCGAAAATGTAATTTTTTAAAAATTGTTCGTTGCCGATCTAAAAAAAAAAAATGGCCATAAAGTGGGTGGTCGTTTTAGATTAAATTATACCCCCCCCCACTTTTTTTAACTAACATCTCTTTATATCTTGGAAACTACTAGTTTGCCGTAATTTTAAACGTTATTTTCGTTTTCAGCACCCACGAAAACCTATAAAAGTGGTAATTTAAAAGGATTTTTCGGGGGTGGACTAATTCTGCACATTTACCTTATTTTTTTTATTTTATCGTTTTTTGTCATGTAATTTTCTTTTTTTTTTTGTATTAAGTCAAACATGGTACGATTTTCTTTTAAATTATTTTTTTAGGTATGTCAACTTCATTTTCGACCTGAAGACATACAGCGAGAGGCATCAGCATTTGATGAAAGGACTGGAAAGACAATTAATGTTAAATTAAAAAAATCCCTATCTTAAGGATGGTGCTATTCCTTGAATATTACCAAACTGTCCCTCCTATTTATCGTCATCAAACACTTTTAGAGAGTCTCATAACGCAAAGAAAATACGTTTAGAAAATTCTACTCTTAAGCGTGCATTATATGAAAGTGTTGCTAACGAGTTAGAGTTAAGGAAACGTAAAACTTTTCATAATATTAATGATTTAGAAAATAATTAACGTTTATAGATAAAAATTATTGGACTTCTATTAGGCAAGACAATACCATCATTATATGCCATATAAAGAGATGCCCATGCCCAAAAATAAAAATGCCTATGGTGATTGAACCGGACTTGGCCGTTAGAGTATTCTGTAGTGATGTGGAAATGAGTGTTATAGGGGAGTATAGAATTCCTAAACATGTAACAGAGGAAAATACTCTGCAGATTTTGATGGAAAACATGAAAAAATGGACATCGAAGAACAGGAAATTGAAACTTCTAATATAAGTTCTTTATTAAAATTAATCTTATCATTTTTGCTATTAGTGCAAGATGAATCATTTAAATATTTTAATGCCATTAAGTCCATGTGAATAAATTACCATAATGACAATGAATAAGGTTAATTATTCGAGTGAAATGATGGTATTTTCTTCCTTATTATATAACTGCTCCTCTAGAGGGTACAGACTGTTAAGAGACACTAAAAATGTAATTTTACCATGCTATTCAACCATTCGAAGATTAACCTTATCAACTTCTATGAATCCTGTCATTGAACAACACGATAACAATTTTCTCATGTATATTAAAAGTAAGTTCAAGTTACTAATGCAGAATGACATCACAGTATCTTTACTTGTTGATGAAATACATCTCAAACCTTATCTTGATTATAAAGGTGGTAATATTGTTGGCTTAGCTAACAACAGCAATGAACCTGCCACAAGGATGTTGTGCATGTTATGCCAACTAAATGTCTTCTAGCTGAGAACTTATTTGACATAATTAAATGTGTAATAATTGGCTTAAAAGATATAGGGTTTTTTATAACAGATGCAATAAATAAAAAAGCTATGTCTTTCTTTTGTAGCCCATCAAAGCTTTCAATTGTATATCCCAACCTAGTTAGAACGTCTAGCCCTCTTTTCTTCTTGTTCGACTCAGTGCATATATTAAAATGCATTAGAAACAATTGGCTTGGCCAAAAAGATGAACGTGAATGCATGATGTTCCCAAAGTTTTGTTATAATGAAAATCATGAATTAGATAACATCCAATGCTCTATTTTCTAGTTTACATAAACTTTATGCCCTAGAATCTCAATCACTTATGAAATATTGCTATAAGTTGACTTCAAAGGTTCTTTCTCCGACTACTTTTGAAAGGCAAAATGTTAATTATATATATATCATCATATATCATGATTGAATGAGAGGGAGAGAGAGGGGTGGAAGTATTTGTAGGGAATTTTCGAAAACCAGTAAAAGTCTGTGATAAAAATAAAGAGGTATTATCATTACTTACTAAAATGTCTGTAATGTTATCTTGTCGATTGCAAGGTATTTATTTTCACATCACGCACCGTTGATTTTCTTTCTTTGTACGACATTTAAATCAGTAAGACCCTTATCATTTAAAAGTAAGTGTCGTGTTTCAAATAGATTATTCCGCATATGATACAAACGTGATGTCACTCAATCCACCCGATTATCCTCGGCCAAGGTGAGAAACAGGCATAACCAAAGGAAGGAAACAAGTGAAACAAAGTAGACCAGAGCATGTCTTAGACGGATGATGATGCTTAGATAGCATCAATTTATTGATCTTCAATTTACAAAAAAAAAAAAAATACTCACAAACTCACACATTACTGAAACAAACATGGCTACAACACTTTAGTTTTGGTTGTCTTGACAAGTTGTCAATAAAATCGATATCTTTATGTTGTTGCCTAATGACTGATGCTGTTTTTTTTGTTTTTGTTTTTTTTACAAAGGAATCACCATTTATCAAGGCCCAGAGGCCACTCGAGGATAAGGGTTAAAGAGTGTATAATGGTCAAAAGGACAATATCATAGTAATCGTTAGAAGTGTAAATTTGGTAAATTGGATTACTTAAGGGGAACGGCTCATCAAGAACTTGTTTACATTGGACTTGGAGATGGCCACATTGTAGTCAGCTGGAAAGCAGGTAAACAGAAGAGAATTCCACAAGTGTGCAGCTCTAAGAAAGAAGCTTTGTTCATGGAATCTAAGTTTAGATTAAGGCACAGGTAAAGAGTGAGGGAAATTATTGATAGTTTTTAAAACCAAACGAGTGTTTCTTGTAAATGTTTGGCGAGGAGGGGGGGGAGGCATAGATTGGAGCTCAGATGAGCACTAGCGAAGAAATTGAAATTGAAGTTGTTTTCTTTCTATTTTATGAAAATAAATGTAAAAAAAAAAAAAGAATCGGTATTAGAAGTAGGAAAGAGACAGGCAAAAACACGGCAATGGCAAAGAATGGTGGACAGACACAGGTGAACAATGTAAAAATATAAGATTGTTTTATTCGTCCATGTATGGAGTATTGTCGTCATATTTGGGTTGGTGCATCTGCTGCTAGTCTCTCGCTCATAGACAAGATTTTAAACTCTTCCGACTTAAGGTTACCAATACTACAATCTAAAAGTTATGGAAACAAAAAGCTACATTCCAAAGAATTAAAGAGAGTCGCCAACCTGATAGGTCCTGAACTGTCATCTAAGTTTCAGCCTCTATCCCGTCGACAAAATGTTGCATCCCTCTGCCTGTTCTACGAGTATTTTAATGGTGAATGCTCCAACGAACTGCAAGCACTTGTACCCCCTCGACGTAACTATCACCGGCAAACCCGACAATCAGCTAAATCCCACCCCTACACAGGAAAGATCCTTAGATGTAAGAGAGCTTTCTACTCCAGTAGTTTGCTAGACTTTGGGACTTCTGTGTCCCTGCTTCCCCAACTGTACTGACATACAGAAGTTCAAGTGTAATGTGAACAGGCATCTTGCTGCCCTACTACCTACATAGTGCCACTGTTGATTATGTGCCTGATAGTAGCCCCCTACCTCAAAGTGGCAATGTGCCTTGTTTGGGGTGAAAATGTAATAACAAAAAATTTAAATGCGGTACAAAAACGATAGGAAAGGCTGGAAATGTAGGAAGACGTCGTTGGCAACGAATACGACAATGACAAAAAAAGGAAAACAAACTCGTGTATGCAGCGAAATATAAAGGTGTCATTTATTTCGAAGAAATAAATATGCAACTATTGGTAAGAATTCATGATTCAGTGAGTTGCTAGGAAAGATCGTTACAGTGGGTGGTGTCGATGTTTAACCTGACTGAAGAGTCTTTTCGTAAGGGGTTGTTGCTTTTAACAGAGATACAGCTACAGATGCTGTTGTTGTTGTTGTTGTTGTTGTTGTTAATCCAACGCTTTAGTAAGATCTTGAATGACGATATGCGCAGAAAAAAAGAAATTATCTTAGTTTCTGTCACATGAATTAAAAGTGTTCAACGATTAAACATCCGGTATTGTCGAGTCGTAATGGGATCGACACGATAAATGAAAGCGGGAGAAACATTATGACGGATTATAATGGATTTTATTTGATTTTTATAGCATGAGAAAATTGAATAATTAATTGAAATAGGCCTGAATCAGGAATCCTAGTATAATATAATAGCATGGTTGATGAAAAATAACCTTTGTCACAATTTAAATTCATAAAATATCATTAAAAGAACAAATTCAACGAAATAAGCAAAGGGGATAATTAGAGTATATTTTTAACAGTTTGATGTCTGAATTGCGTCTCCCGCACTCAATTTGAGAATAGAGTTGTTAATAGTGATGAATTAGATATCTCTTTTATTAAAAAGAAAAAGTGTTTATTAAGTCTAACTAAAATTGTATCCGACTATAGATGTTTATTAAAACATAGTTGTATTCCTAATATAAATATATGGTCATTATAATAGTTACTTTAATGGGGATATTTTAGCTTATACGACCAAAGTAGATAAATAAATAAATAAATAAAAATGTAGACACATTCGCGTATTAAAAGTAAGTTTTGTATTAAAAACACAAATACACTCATTAAGGATTTGACCATTCTTTACATAGTTTAAAATAAATATAATTATTTTGAAATAATAAATAAATATTATCATAGAATGTTTTTAGCGTTGATTAAAACAATATAGACAAATTATATTTATACGAAAAATGTGAATAGCTTTACTATAAAATTAAACATAGATCTACACACTGCGCAAATTGATGTGATTTATGTGACCACGCATATTGTCTTCCTAAAAAATATGTTTTTAATATTTGTATGATGTACCTGAAACGAAAATGCATTCCAAAATCCCGTAAATTGATCAAGTAGTTTTAGTTTTAAATAAAATAAATCAAATTTTATGAGCAACCGAAGAACGGCTGTCTGTCATTTTGAAAACAATCTAAAAAGAAAACAAAGGGAAATAACTCAATGTAATTCAAACTTCCTACTTAAAAAATATATTTCGCGTAAAAATCAATTAA